>NW_027494363.1:0-281739 GCF_021521415.1 Bidens hawaiensis
TTGATGAAAATGGACAAAAAAAAATATTAAATATTAAACCACCTCGACTATAGAGAATAAAACAATAAATATTATACAACCATAAAAACAATAAACATAAGCCCATTATCTATATTTGAAATTAAACTTCACCCCAATAATAAATATAGCTCATATCATAATAATATGAGGGGGCGTTTCCTTACCTTATCTCGAGTGTAAAATGATATATTACTATAATACACTATCCTTAAATTAGTATTTATAACACATATTTAGTATTCATTACTAATATCACTATTATTATTGATATATTTACATGTTTAGTACAAATATTATTAATATAACGCATATTTAGTGTTCATTACTAATATCATTATTATTACTATAACACATATTTAATCCTAATCTACTCATTATCCCTATTATTGATCTGTTCATTACTAATATCACTATTATTACTATAACACATATTTAGTATTCATTACTAATATCAATATTATTATTGATCCCATACATATGGTTTTCGAGCCGGGGGTCTCTCTGGAAGCAACCTCTGTATCCTTTGGAATGGAGGTACGGTTTGCCTACATCCCAACCTCCCCAGACCCTACTAACAGCTTTGCTATTGGTAGGATTTATACTGGGTATGGTTGTTGTTGCTGTATATCATAATAATAAAAAAAAACTACATCCAAAAGTAGGTTAATTAAATTAATATAAATCTTAACTATTCAAAATATATTAAAAACAAAAACCTAAATAAACCCGCGTAACACGCGAGCAAAAAGCTGGTATCAAAGCCATGGAATTAAAGGGGGGTATTGGTTCAATATATACTTTAATCTCTAAAATGATTAACTTATTCAAAAAGAAAAAGACTGTTAAAATAGTACAAGCGAGAAATATGATATTCCAAAAAATATTGATTTATTAAATAAATGGACAATTCCTTATATCTAAGGGTTATATACCAAATTGGAAGTTTTGATAATTTTTTTAAATTGGAAACAAGTTGTTAAAACAATTGAAGAAGCTGTGTCAGTCAGCAATGAAGAAATGATAATAAAATTTTAAACCTTTCTGATTTAGTCAGATACAAAAAAGATTCTAATTTTATCCATGTTGGTTTAGTCCAAGTTGCTTTTAAACCTCTAAGCTTACAAGGATTATCAGAAAGTTTTATCAGTGGTACGAGATGCTCATAATCTAAGCTGGAAACAATCATTAATGGACATTATAGAAACCAATCTAGCACATGGTCCAGTATATTTTGATCTTTATCCATACTTACATTTGTCTTTATCTGATCAAAATATAAATGATGCTTTAACTTTATATGTAAAAACCCAAGGATATAATTATGCTCAGGGTTCAGAAGTTATATGTATTGTTATAGAATATATTATAGGCTATTAACCACCATGAATGCTAGATGCAAAAGAAAAAACAAACAAAATAATGAAACAATATTAATAGAAACAAATTACTGAAAATTAAATATTTCTATTAGAAGACCAGTTAAATGGAAAGAAATAACATTCCTAGAAAATTGGGTCATAAACAAAGCAATAAAAAAGCAACCACAAATAAAACACAAGTTAAAACAAGCTCATAGAAATGCCTGAAGGAAATATAGAAATAGAATTTGAAGATAATGATTTTAAATCAATATCACAAAGACTTGCTAGGTCATCTTCAGCTAAGTTTTACATTTCCCCTAGATTATAAAGTAGAGTTTTCTGAATTTTCTAGGGTCTCAACTTCTCTGTAAGACCCCGAATCCCGGGAATCCTACAGTTGGTATTCATACAAAATGCTTACAAAAATACTTAACTCAAAAACAGTTCATTCCATCAAATAATCAATTCAGAGTATAATTCAGTGGAAAATCATGATTAATAAAACAAGTTCCCGAAACCCGGGAATTATGCCCAAGACCAATCTTGAAATGTATTTAATAAAACGTTTAAAAGAAAAATGTTTATTATTATTAAAACTTCCGACTAAGCATGCCCTCCACTGTCCAAGTAGCTTCGTGCACGTCCAAGCGGTAATGTATCCATCCCCTAACCTGAAACTCACACTAACATGCATACAAAGTCAGCTTAAGCTGAGCGAGTTCAAGTTTTAATAAATAACATCTGTAATTATAAACATAATAGTCATTCCAAGGGTTTTAAAATAAACGGGATATAACAGTTAGGCCATCATCAACAATAAGAAATCATCCTTATATAAATATATATATAAACATCCTTATAATCATATATAAACATCCTTATAATTATATATAAACATCCGTATAATTATATCCCTACATATATTTCATCCAAGTAATAACATCATTTTTGAGCACATGTACAACCCAAACACGTAACATCTCATCCAAGTAATAACATCAGGGTCGAGCACACATACAACCCAAACACGTAACATCTTATCCAACATATGCAAACACAAAGTAGGCATACGTAAACATCCTTTGTCGATAAAGACTAAATAACATCGCCAATTATTGGCCATACAATAATATATATACAAACATACGTACAAACATACAATAAATCATCCCAAGGCCTACCCTATATAAGTAAGCCAATACAAAATAATTTAAACGGTTCATCAAGCAAAATCTCTTAGGTGTGCATGCTAGCCAAAAAACTTAAAAATAGTAAAAAGGGGCATCATGAACTCACCTGACACCAGGTACGATTTCACCACAAGCTAGAGGACCCCTAAGTAATCCCAAAACTCAACCACCTATCGGTTTACATACAAACATTAGTAACGACATCGAAAGGACTCGTTTATCCTACGAGATGTTCTAACATGGTTCGAGTTACCTAAAGCCTCGACCTCATCAAACTCAATCATAAGAGCCCCCGGGGCCTTACTTTCACCAACACAACCCTTAGATACTAACGGGAATAAAGAATTCCCAATTTACCCCCAGAAGCACTAGGTGACACTAACATGCGCGTTTAAGAGTCGTTTAGGCCATTAACATCCAACTCAGCCACGTGTGGACCCAATATGATAATTTCACTGCCAACTTGTCCACACGACGCTACACGAGTCAAATGGGTCGGTAACTCGCAAGTACAACGCACCAACTATTCAATAAACGCAATTGCGCTTTGTACCGACCCGTTTGAGTAACCGACGACCAATTCAGCCCCAATACCCATAAAAATCATTTTCCAACAGCCCATACATTAACCCGAAACTGTCCGAACTGGATTGGTCATCCGTTACATCATCCTCGCGTTAAACGCAACAAAACACAATTCTAGCCAACCGAAAACAATCTTTCAAACTACAACTAGTTGACCAATCTTACGAACACCAATGAACATGATTTTTAAGTATGATATACTAGACATACATAGGAGGATTTTGGTGCAAAAGCCTCAACCAAAACAGTCCCGAAAAGGTTAGAATTGACAGCCACACGGTAAGCCTACAACACGCAATTTAAAGATCAATACGCGTGATATAAAGGTCAATTAAGGTATAAAAGACTTGGGGAAACATAGAAGTAACCTTCAATTGAAGTTTTTGGCTTTAACCTTGGATGCACAAAAGAAAATCGAAGGGTGGGGGTGGCTTCTTGCTACCGATCGGAAAGAAGAAAGGGGGGGGGGGGGGTGGAGTTAGGGTTTTGTGTTTTATGTTATAACATAAAAATGTTTCATTCTAGTCCTTCCAAGTTGAAAGATATGGCAACTTGAAAGAAAAGTTAAGTGATTTAACGTACCGTATGACGAGAAGGTTTCTGAGAAATGTCGGTTAAATCCTGAGAATTATACATACTTTACATGCTTTAAATCTTTAAACCGAAAATTAACTGGTGTTACAAGTCCACCTCCCGTACAATGGGATTCGTCCCCGAATCCCGATGCGATAGGAACAACTGCGGATAGAGTTTCATCATCTCGTCTTCGGACTCCCAAGTAGCCTCGGAACCCCCACGGTTCCTCCACCGCACCTTCACCTGTCTAACCACCTTATTCCTCAAATGCCTTTCCTGACTATCAAATATAGCAACCGGTTCTTCAACGTAATTCAACTTACTATCAAGTTCAATGTCATCAAGAGGCACATGGGCCTCATCATCATCTAAACATTTCCTCAAATGGGACACGTGGAAAGTAGGATGAATCCCCATGAGCTCATCGGGAAATTCCAGTCTATACGCTACCTCACCAACACGGGGCAATATACGAAACGGACCAATGAACCTTGGACTAAGCTTCCCCCTCTTACGAAAACGAATAATAACCTTCCAAGGAGAAACTTTCAACATAACCCGATTCCCAGCCTCAAACACAATAGGTCTTCGCCTTTTTATCCGCATAGGACTTTTGACGTTCCTGAGCGGCCTTCATAAAAGCCTTGATCTTATCGAGTTTCTCAGTCGTAGCCTCAACCATCTCCAAACTACCTAACTGTTTCTGACTAATGGAACCCCAATTGACCGGAGTCTTACACCTCCTACCATACAACCTCTCAAACGGTGGCATCCCAATCGTGGCTTGGTAACTGTTATTATAAGAAAACTCGACTAACGGTAAGTGGCGATCCCAACTACCACCGAAATCGATAACACAAGCCCGCAACATATCCTCGAGAGTCTGTATGGTCCTCTCGGACTGACCATCCATCTGCGGGTGATAAGCGGTACTAATGAGGAGTTTGGTACCCATCTCCTTATGAATCTTCTTCCAAAACCTGGAGGTAAAACGAGTATCCCTATCCGAAACAATAGACACAGGCACCCCGTGCCTAGAAACAAATTCACGAATAAAAGCATCGGCCAACTGCTCGGAATTAAAAGTTTTTTGGATCGGCCAAAAATGAGCACTCTTGGATAATCTAGTGACAAAATCCATCGTAAGACGCTCCCACTTCCACTCAGGTATTTCCAAGGGTTGAAGTTTCCCTAAAGGCTTCTGGTTCTCGGCCTTAACTTTTAGACACGTCAAACCTTACTCACGTACTGAGCCACCTCATAATTCATCGCATGCCATCAATAATTTTTTTTCTTCAGGTCTTGGTACATCTTGTCGCGCCCGGATGAATGGAATAGCGCGACTTATGTGCCTCATCCAATATTTTACCCTTGAATCCCCCATGCCTGGGTACCTATAAACGCCCATCCTTATACTTCACCCCATCACCGACGTCTTCCAACAATTTTTGTTGACCACATATACGCTCCGATATAATCCATTCCACCTGTAAAGCTTCGTTCTGAACGTTGGCTATCTGCGTCAGAATATCGGGTTTAAGAATAAGCTAATAAGATTTCACACGAATAGGTTTCGGTCTCTCCTTCCGGCTCAACACGTCGGCTACCACGTTAGCCTTTCCGGGGTGGTACATAATCTCCAGATCATAATCCTTAATCAACTCCAACCATCGACGCTGCCGCATATTCGGTTCCTTTTGTTCAAAGAAATACCTTAGGCTCTTATGGTCGGCATAGATAACACAAGGGACACCGTACAAATAATGCCTCCACAAATTAAGCGCAAACACAACCGCCGCCAGCTCCAAATCGTGGGTAGGATAATTCGCCTCATGAGGCTTTAACTGCTATGAGGCATAAGCAATGACTCGGCCTTGCTGCACCAGGACACACCCAAGCCCCTGGTAAGAGGCATCAGAATCAACAACCAGGTCATCGGTGCCATCGGGTAAAGCTAAAATCGGGGCATGCGTCAACGTGTTCTTTAATTAGAGAAAAACCTCCTCTTGATCGGTACCCCAAACAAACTTAACACTCTTTTTGGTCAATTTGGTGAATGATGATGCAATCTTCGAGAAGTCAGGAATAAAGCGGCGGTAATACCCCGCCAAGCCCAGAAAACTACGAATTTCGGACGGAGACTTAGGAGATTCCCATTCGTTTACGGCTTCCACCTTTGCAGGGTCAACCAAAATATCACTCGGGTCAATAACACGACCCAAGAACTGAACCTTGCGTAACAAAAAAAAAACACTTAGAAAATTTCGCGTACAACTTGTTCTTTCGCAGAGCTTCCAAAACTTCCGTGAGATGACCGGCGTGATCGGATGCACTTTTGGAATACACAAGAATGTTGTCGATGAACACAATAACCGAACGATCGAGCATCGGCCTACACACCCGGTTCATAAGATCCATGAATGTAGCCGGTGCGTTGGTCAAACCGAAAGACATCACGAGGAATTCATAATACCCATAACAAGTGCGGAAGGCAGTCTTAGGGATATCTTCCTCACGAATTTTTAACTGATGATACCCGGACCTAAGGTCGATCTTCGAGAACCAACTAGCTCCTTAGAGCTGATCAAATAAGTCGTCGTTCCTTGGTAGAGGGTATCGATTTTTCACAGTGAGTTTATTCAATTCACGGTAGTCAAAGCACATCTGCATGCTACCGTCTTTCTTCTTAACGAACAGGACCGGGGCACCCCAAGGTGAGATGCTCGGTCGAATGAAGCCCTTGTCGAGCAAGTCTTCTAATTGAGCCATAAGTTCTTTCATTTCATTCAGTGCTAGACGGTAAGGGGCTCGAGCAACGGGTTTTGCGCCCATACAAGGTCCATCTGGAACTCGACCTCATGATCTGGCGGCACATCTGACAAATCATCTGGAAATACATCCGGGAAATCACGAACAACAGGAACATCAGCGACAGTAACCACCGTGGTTTTCACATTTATAGCATACGCCAGATACGTCCCGCACCCCCGCTGCATTAGTTTCCCCGCCTTAAGCATAGATATGATGTGTGGTGTCACACCTTTCCGATCATCGAAGACCGTAATTTGGGTCCCATCGAAGACCGTAATTTGGGTCCCATCGAAGACCGATCATCGAAGACCGTAACTCGACCTCATGATCTGGCGGCACATCTGACAAATCATCTGGAAATACATCCGGGAAATCACGAACAACAGGAACATCAGCGACAGTAACCACCGTGGTTTTCACGTTTATAGCATACGCCAGATACGTCCCGCACCCCCGCTGCATTAGTTTCCCCGCCTTAAGCATAGATATGATGTGTGGTGTCGCACCATTCCGATCATCGAAGACCGTAATTTGGGTCCCACCCGGGGCCCTTAGACGCACAAGTTTTTTTTTACCACAAACGATTTGAGCATCAACACTTGCGAGCCAATCCATCCCAAGCACCACATCGAAACAGCCAAGTGGCATCAAGTACAGCTGCACCGGAAATCTATACCCAGACAACTCGATGGTACAACCCCGAATAGCCCTAGACACGGAAACGGACTTTCCTACGGCGACCTCAACCTCAAACACATCGACTACGCGCTCCGGTTATTTATTCAACGAGGAACAGAAAGCGGTAGACACAAAACTTCTACTGGCACCCGAATCAAATAAGATCGATGCCTGTAATTCATCAAGTAAAAAGGTACCAAGGATAACATTACGCTCCTACTTAGCTAAATAGTTGCACATACATTCTTGAAGGAGAGAGGAATTTAAGCAGTCAAGTACCAAGGAAACCAGCGTGACAAAATGCTACACCTTAGCTAAACAATTACGCGCAAAGCGTACGAGAGGATGGGAAATGAACAGGAGAATTTAAGAAATGAGATGAAATTTAATGCTAACGACTCGAGAGTTAGCCATATCCTATCCCTACAAAGACGGGACCCAAACATAGTCAGACACAAGTAGTATTTAGAACATGGAAGGTAAGGGTAGACTGCTAATAACGTTGATCAAGTGTTATTAGTCGTTTACTTCACCGGCCCGTCCTAAGCACCCCCTGCCCCTAACCACATTAGCATTCTATCTAACACTTAAACAATTAATCACATACTGGAACTTTAAAATTCAAAGGAATGACTAAACAATTTAAAGTTACCACTTGGCGTGCAGCTACTCGCAGTGGGCATACTAGTCTCTTCCCTTACAGTTCGAGTCCAAGCATTCGGGGACGCTCAGATCCCTCGAACCATGACTCTGATACCAACTTGTAAGACCCCGAATCCCGGGAATCCTACAGTTGGTATTCATACAAAATGCTTACAAAAATACTTAACTCAAAAACAGTTCATTCCATCAAATAACCAATTCAGAGTATAATTCAGTGGAAAATTATGATTAATAAAACAAGTTCCCAAAACCCAGGAATTATGCCCAAAACCAATATTGAAATGTATTTAATAAAACGTTTAAAAGAAAAATGTTTATTATTATTAAAACTTCCGACTAAGC
Organism: Bidens hawaiensis; assembly: GCF_021521415.1. Lineage (NCBI taxonomy): Eukaryota > Viridiplantae > Streptophyta > Magnoliopsida > Asterales > Asteraceae > Bidens > Bidens hawaiensis. The sequence continues at coordinate 8,228 of NW_027494363.1, forward strand.
ATGCCCTCCACCGTCCAAGTAGCTTCGTGCACGTCCAAGCGGTAATGTATCCATCCCCTAACCTGAAACTCACCCTAACATGCACACAAAGTTAGCTTGAGCTGAGTGAGTTCAAGTTTTAATAAATAACATCTGTAATTATAATCATAATAGTCATTCCAAGAGTTTTAAAATAAACGGGATATAACAGCTAGGCCAAATAAACGGGATATAACAGTTAGGCCATCATCAACAATAAGTAATCATCCTTATATATATATATAAGCATCCTTATAATCATATATAAACATCCTTATAATTATATATAAACATCCTTATAATTATATATAAACATCCGTATAATTATATCCCTACATATATTTCATCCAAGTAATAACATCAGGGTCGAATACACGTACAACCCAAACACGTAACATCTCATCCAAGTAATAACATCAGGGTCGAGCACACATACAACCCAAACACGTAACATCTCATCCAACATATGCAAACACAAAGTAGGCATACGTAAACATCCTTAGTCGATAACGACTAAATAACATCGCCAATTATTGGCCATACAATAATATATATACAAACATACGTACAAACATACAATACATCATCCCAAGGCCTACCCTATACAAGTAAGCCCATACAAAATAATTTAAACGGTTCATCAAGCAAAATCTTTTAGGTGTGTATGCTAGCCAAAAAACTTAAAAAGAGTAAAAAGGGGCATCATGAAATCACCTGACACCAGGTACGATTTCACCACAAGCTAGAGGACCCCTAAGTAATCCCAAAACTCAACCACCTGTCGGTTTACATACAAACATTATTAACGACATCGAAAGGACTCGTTTATCCTACGAGATGTTCTAACATGGTTCGAGTTACCTAAAGCCTCGACCTCATCAAACTCAATCATAAGAGCCCCCGGGGCCTTACTTTCACCAACACAACCCTTAGATACTAACGGGAATAAAGAATTCCCAATTTACCCCCAGAAGCACTAGGTGACACTAACATGCGCGTTTAAGAGTCGTTTAGGCCATTAACATCCAACTCAGCCACGTGTGGACCCAATATGATAATTTCACTGCCAACTTGTCCACACGACGCTACACGAGTCAAATGGGTCGGTAACTCGCAAGTACAACGCACCAACTATTCAATAAACGCAATTGCGCTTTGTACCGACCCGTTTGAGTAACCGACGACCAATTCAGCCCCAATACCCATAAAAATCATTTTCCAACAGCCCATACATTAACCCGAAACTGTCCGAACTGGATTGGTCATCCGTTACATCATCCCTCGCGTTAAACGCAACAAAACACAATTCTAGCCAACCGAAAACAATCTTTCAAACTACAACTAGTTGACCAATCTTACGAACACCAATGAACATGATTTTTAAGTATGATATACTAGACATACCTAGGAGGATTTTGGTGCAAAAGCCTCAACCAAAACAGTCCCGAAAAGGTTAGAATTGACAGCCACCCGGTAAGCCTACAACACGCAATTTAACGATCAATACGCGTGATATAAAGGTCAATTAAGGTGTAAAAGACTTGGGAAAACATAGAAGTAACCTTCAATTGAAATTTTAGGCTTTAACCTTGGCTGCACAAAAGAAAATCGAAGGGTGGGGGTGGCTTCTTGCTGCCGATCGGAAAGAAGAAAGGGGGGGTGGAGGGGGGAGTTAGGGTTTTGTGTTTTATGTTATAACACAAAAATGTTTCATTCTAGCCCCTCCAAGTTGAAAGATATGGCAACTTGTAAGAAAAGTTAAGTGATTTAATGTACCGGGATGATGAGAAGGTTTCCGAGAAATGTCGGTTAAATCCCGAGAATTATACATACTTACATGCTTTAAATCTTTAAACCGGAAATTAACGGGTGTTACATTCTCAAATAAGACCTAATAAGGCAGAAAATTAATTATCAATAAAGATAATCTAGTCTTAGGTGTCTATCACCAACAAGTCAGAGAGGAAGATACTGTCTCTCAAATGAGTTTTAACCTTTAATGTATTACAAAAAATTAGATTTTAGTCTAGGATCTGCTATTAGAAAGCAGATATGCCAAAAATGTAAGCAAGAACAATGGAAACCTTTTATAAAATGGTTTATGGAATTATTTCCAAGAGATGAGAGGATGAGACTGGGAAAAGAGTTTTATAAAGATCTTGAAATCATACTACAAATTATAGAATTTCTAGTATGGTTCGTAAACAAATATTCTCAAAAATATGTCTTTATAATAGAAAAAAATTATAAATTAACTACAGGAACTATTATCAAATCGATATTTCCTCCCTAAAAAGATTTTGAAATGAAAAGAGAAAATGAAGAAATATATTTCTCTACTTTTAAAAAGGCAATAGTCAACGATTCTCTTCAAGCAACTGTCCTTCATATCAACCAATTAATAAAGCAAAATAATTATACAAATCTATGTTTAAATAATCTGTCAGAAATCCTTCAAGAAACAAATAATAAAATAGAAAAATATATGTCAAATAAAAGAAGAAGGAGAAACAAGTAAAATCAAAGATAATAACCTTATAAAAATCCAACCTACAATTCGACCTCCCCAAGAAATAGAAGATTATAAAATAAAACAGATAAATCAATTGATGGAAGTCTTAAAAGAAAATTTTTCCAAATTAGGATTGAATAATTTGGAAGAAGAAGATATTAATGACAAGACTTTCAAGGCTTATACAATAGATTCTATAAATAGACTAAATGGAAGAAGAAGACCATAAACTTATAATGCCAAATTTGCTAATAAACCAAGACAAAGAATGTTTTATTATCCTAGACCACTCCACAAGATGTTCTTCATGAAGAATAAGAATATGAGATCACTGATTCCTATAATGGAAAGTCCATATATGAATGGAATTTAGACGGCTATACAGATAGACAAATATACATGAAAACGCATCGAATGATGATGTATGCTACAATAGCGAAAGATAATTAGAATAGTGATGTTAATGTATGTAAAATGATAATTGCGGGATTTATAGGCCAATTAAAAGGATGGTGGGATAATTATATTAAACCAGAAAACCAACCTCAAATTTATAATCATATTAAAATGGAAGATGGCCAAAGTGTTTTCGATACAGTTTACAACTTAATACTTACTATTATAGAACATTTTACTGGAAGGTGGCCAGACAATTATGAAACCGTAAGAACTTTGTTAAATGATGTATTTTTAAGTAGGGTCTATGAACCCCAGAGAATAATAGTTCTCATTGGAAGTCAAAATTTACTGATGGTCTTCCACTTTTATTTGCCGAACGAGTAAGAAAAACTCTTAAAGGAGATAATGCCCAAATTCCTTATGAAATTTATAATTATGGAAGACTCATAGGGGTTTGTGTGCATGAAGGTTTAGGTTTATGGAATGAATTAAAATTGACTAATCAAATTGAAAAACAAAATATAATAGAAAAAAGACAATTAGGTCAATTCTGTGAACAATTTCGATGGAATGTAAAAGAGAAGACAAAGAACGAAGTCCTTATAAAAATTATAAACAGGCTTCTAGAGAAAAATATTTTGTTAAAAAAAGAGAAGAACGTTATAGAAGAAAGGTAAATAGAAAATAAAGATGGACCCCAACGTGTTATATTGTAAAAAAAAGGGTTATACAGCAAATATGTGTTACCAAGGAAAAAACATGAAAAATAAAATTAGTAACTTAAATATGGAGGAAGAAATCAAAGAAGAATTATGTAGGATTCTTGATAAAGAAGAGTCTACAGACTGTGATTCTGAACCAACTTCAGATCCCGAAGATTGTGAAAATTATTGCAAAAATGAAAAGTCAGATGATGAAATTTATAAAATTATATCCCAATTTCAAGATAATGATATTAATGAGAGTGACCTTAATGTTATAAATAGTAAAACTTTGGAAGATATTCTTAAAAGGACAAAAGATCCCGAAGAAAAGGTAAAAATTCTTGGGATAATCTATTAAGAAGAAAAGAAAGATAATATTCCAAAAGAACCAGAAGGTCCATATACAATGAAGCATATTCATGATATACTGAATAATAAAAAACATAATTCTTCAACTCCTGAAGATCTAAAAGCTAAGTAGCAAAACTAAAGGTAGAAATAGTAAACTTAAAGAAACAAAGTTATGACTTTGAAAAAAGGATCCTAGATCTTGAAAAACCTAGTATTTATAATACCACATTAGGAGAAACGTCAACTAAATCTCTTACTTATTCTGAAATATTTCATCCTCTCAATGTAGAAGATGAACAAATTCAAACCATACGTAATATTTTATCCCAAAAATGGCTGGTAAAGATAACTTTATTAATTTAGAATAATTTCAAAAAGGATTTTATAGCTCTTATAGATTCAAGAGCAAATCTAAATTGTTTAAGAGAAGGTCTTATCCCACAAAATACTTCGAAAAAACCACGCATATTCTTATGACTTGATATGGCTATAAAATATAAGCTTCCAAAAGTAAAAATTTGTAACAATGGAGAATGTATTACTACTTCATTTTTACTAGTTAAAAATATATCTAATGAGGTTATCCTAGGAACTCCATTCTTATAAAAATATTCCCATTAAAGGAAGTAAAAAAAAGGCCTTCACAGCAACTTATAATTGGAAGAACCTTTACTTTGAGTTTATAATTCAACCTATTGAGAAAATGATAAATGAACTATTAATTCAAACAAAGACTAGCCAGATTAATTTTATTAAAAAAGCGATAAATATTCATACAATTGAGGAAAGTGTAAAAAACCCAAAATTATTATTAAAAATTGAGCTCCTAAACAACCAATTTACAAATGATATATACGATGATCATCCAAAAGCTTTCTGGGATAGAAAACAACATATAGTTTCTCTCCCTTATGAAGAGGACTTTCATCAGAGTAATGTCCCAACAAAGGCAAGACCATGCCAAATAAACTCTGAATATTTGGAGTTACGTAAAAAGAAAATATCTTCACTTCAACAAAAAGGATTAATGCATCCCTCAAAATCTCCTTGGCCATGCATCGTCTTTTATGTTAATAAACATTCTGAACAGAAAAGAAAAGTGCCAATGTTAGTAATAAATTATAAGCCTCTGAATATGGTATTAAAATGGATTAGATATCCATTTAAAAAAAAAGATTTGTTAGATAGATTATATGATTAATTAATTTTTTCAAAATTTGATTTAAAATCTGGCTGTTGGCAAATTCGGATTGACCAAAAGGACATGTATAAGACAACTTTTAATGTTCCTTTTGGCCAGTATGAATTGAATGTTATGTGTTTTGGACTTAAAAATGCCCCTTCGGAATTTCAAAAAAATCATGAATGACATATTCATCCCGTTTCCAAACTTCATAATTGTTTACATAGATGATATATTAGTATTTTTAAAAGATATTGATGCTCATTTTAAACATTTAAATTTGTTTAAAAATATCATCCTAAAAATGGAATGGTTATTTCTAGTGAAAAGATAATGTTATTCCAAACAAATGTTAGACTTTTAGGACACATTATTAAAAGGGAAAAATAATTCCTATCAAGAGAAGTATAGAATTTGCGAATAAATTCCTAGACAGAATCATTGATAAAGCACAATTACAAAGGTTTCTAGGGAGTTTAAATTATATCGCCCCCATACTTTCCAGACTTAGCTAAAGATTCGTCTATATTTTATGATAGATTAAAAAATAATCCTAAGTCTTGGGATGAAAATCATACAGAAGCAGTAATAAAAATAAAACAAAAGGTCTATAATCTTTCATGCTTAACCACTGCCAATCCAAATTGAGATAAGATTTTAGAGACAGATGTTTCAGATATAGGTTTTGGAGGAATACTAAAACAAATTACTCCTCAAACTAAACAAGAATATGTTGTCCGATTCTTTTCAGAAAAATGGTCTGATAGCCAAAAGAACTATGCTACTATAGCTAAAGAAATTTTGGTAGTTATAAAGCGTGTTCTAAAATTTCAGGACGATTTGTATAATCAAAAATTTATAATAAAAACCGACTGCCAGCGGCCAGATTCATGTTTAAAAAAGATTTTAAGCACGATGTTTCTAAAAAAATGTTTTCTAGATGGCAATCACAGCTAGCACCATTTGACTTTGAAATTTTATATAAAAAAGGAACTGATAACAGTCTTCCTGATTTTCTTTCTTGGGAATATATAAACGAGGAGAAAAAGCAAAGGTCCTTTAAGGATTTCATTCAATAATATAGCACAAGATATAAATCTTCATAATCAAATTATAAGAGATCAAATGAATATAATTTCCTCCTCAAAAATGGGGGTTAAGTACGCTAAAAGAAAGGGAATTCATATCCCGAGACAGGTGGCAGACAAACTTATAAATATAATTGCTGGGATTATATCCAAGGATTCGAGGAATGTTTATTTTATGAGAATCCAAAAAGAAAACATTCATAGTTTATAAAAATTAGTGATAATATCTTTAAACAAGGTATACATTGTTGGTTTAAAAAATGGTTCATTTATATGGACCAACAGTTCAGATTCTTCCAGAACCATTTAAAGAGTTTTATCTGAAATGGGTAGAAGTATCACCCAATCTTATAGAAGGAAAGAATAATAATTCTTGGTTTGAGGGAATAGCCTCAATATACTTTTTTATTGAGTTTTATGTTACATAGTTTTGGAAATGGAAGCCAACCACATGGTATACCCTAAGGGATAATTTCCCATGCTTTAAAAGAACTTGTTATACAAAGTTCTGGACAAAAATGACCAGGATAAATGTGTCTACCAAGAAAATTGAAGGTCAAGACACGGTGGATATAACCACCTCAAGAATAGAATATTATAAAACCCAGATAATAAAAAGACAACAAAGGAGATCACTAGTCCATTCTAACATATTTCGAAAAGGGTAATAGAATGAGATTATTAATTCTTATATGGAAGAAATGAAGAAGGAATTAAAGAAACATTTTTCTACAACGAATTCCTTAAAGGCCATCTCCATTTTGTCTAATAGTCAGGGAGATTATAATGAATTCTCTTGTTTAGCAGGAGATGCACAAGATACAGAAAACATCACATGCCTAGATGCAGATTTGGAGAAATATCTAAGAAAACTCCAAGAAGAATTCATTGATCACCCAGGGGAATCTTCCCAAAACAAATCTGACAAGGGAAAAAAGAAAGTCCAAAAGCAATAAAGCTCATTCCCTGTTCATAGTGGGAATCTTTGAAAAAGGATATAGTCTATCTTCATAACGGGATACACTAACAAAGCCCAATAATAAAGACTTTGGATGCCAATTTAAATGGTCATGCTGCTCTTATAGAGCATCTTTACTTTTCTATTACTTTTGTATTTTTAATTTATTTTTATTTGTTTTGTATTTTTCCGGTGCTTTTTCCCTATAAGAAGGGAGTTAGATTTTAGTTAGCGGCACACTAATTTTTTGCACATCCTTTCTTTCCTTTCTGTACTCTTGTATAATATCAAGAATATTAATAAAACTTCAAGCTTTGGAGTCTTACTATTGGAGTTTTACTAGTGTATCATTCTTATTCAAGTAAGAAGTTCTGATTCTATTATATTTGCATTGCAAATTTATAAACATTATGATGGGCTAAGCACATAAAGTATTGAATCATGGCATAATAACACCCCTTTAAGAAACGGTTCTAATATTATTTAAGTAATAATTAAGTAAAGGTTAAAGCAATTTACTGGCTAAGTTAAAATTATAAACTGGAAGTTAGTATGTAAGAAAACTTTGTTCGTATGTTTAATTTTTTATTAGGACGCCTTTTTATTCCTTACAAACTACATTAACGGTTTATTTTTTTGTAAAATGAATATATTCTTTGCTTTTGTAAAACTTAAACTAGAAGTATTTATATTTATGTTTATATCACAGGCCCAATCTTTCATTCCAGTCCTTACACAGGCTTAGCTAAACAAACAAAACCCGATGATGTTTCCCACGAAAAATCAAGCAATTTTAAGGCTCAATTAAGTGAACAACCAAACAATCCTTTCATTCTTAAAGTTGAGCCTACCGACACACCTAAAATTAAGTACCTTCCCATTTTTTATTTATCTCATAAGTATAATAATTTTGAAACACAAGCTCCAATTTTTCTATCATTTTCCACTATTTTGTAAAAATTCTTAATTCAAGGAACATTTTAAACATTTATGTTGGTGCATTTTGTGACCGTCGCTATGCAATTCTGACCAGCGGAACGCCACAGGCGAAGTTAGAACAACTTCGCCATAGGCGAAGTTATAACAACTTCGCCATAGGCGAAGTTAGCACAACTTCTGCCATAGGCGAAGTTATATCAACTTCGCCATAGGCGAAGTTGTAACAACTTCGCCTACTGGCCCAAGCCCGTGAAGTTTATATATATATATGTGTGTCGTGTTTAGGGTTAAGAATCCAGTAATTCAGAGAGTTGTGTGTTACAGTTTGAGTGTCGAGAGAGAACAAACAGAGAGAGAGTGTCGTTAGGGACGACCCGAGGTAGAGCTCACCTCGGGTCGGACGTGTTTCTGTTTATGTTACGGTATGTAACGTGTTTGTTTAATTATTATTATAAAGAATCTGCAGATTTGATTATCCCGTTCTTGTATTTGTTCGTGTTTTTGTTCGTGTACGTGTTTGTGTTCTTCATCTTTACACCAATAAACGAGTCTAGGAGGATTCCGCACTCCTAGACCTCGTGCGGATCTCGTATCGATCGGCGACGCCCCCGGGGGGACCTACATGTGGTATCAGAGCCTTAGGCTCTTATGCTATGGTTTGAGATCTGCGTTTAGGTGTTTCTGGCACGTTTCTGTGCGTTTCTGGCCGAACAGCGCCGCAGGCGAAGTTATTGTTCATCAGGCGAAGTTGCCGTCACTGTTCGTAGGGTTTAGGCGAAGATATAAGGTTAAGCGAAGTTATCCACAACTTCGCCTACCTCACAAGTTCGCTTATCAGCCAGGCGAAGTTATGGACAGGCGAAGTTAAGGAGGAGCGATGTTAACTTTAGGCAAAGTTAACGAGTTTAAAAAAAAAAAAAAGAGTATTTTGGTGTTTTCGTCTGTATGGCCAGGTGTACACGATTATTGTGAGACCGGAGATGTTGTTCCGTCAACGAGTGAAACTTGTTATCTCTTGGTCTTACGTGTGAACAAATACGTGTCAACTCTGGATATGGAGTTGAGTTTGTGAATGGGATATTGATTGAAACTGGATATTGACACATATTTGGGTGTTTGTGGGCAATGAAATTGTTGTTGTTCGAGGTTGACCAACTGAAGAAAGTCAAATTGAACTGAAGGTTTTTGTCATTACTGGATTGCGGTCAGAGCATATTATTTATGTTCTTTTCAAGGCGTTCGAGAATTGGATCCTGAAACGTGATGCTTATTTATTAGAGTGAAAATTCAGGAACAAGTTGGATTTAATCGGGAACTAAAGTGTTTATGTTCTTGATCGTTATCCCTGGTGATTGAAGATGCTTCGGATTAATTAATGGTCATGTGTTAGATTCTGTCAAGGTGGTTTTGTGATGAAATTGATCACTTGATGTTGAGTAGTTGAAGATTAAACCTTATCGTATGCCGACGAGTTGGTGAAGTTGTGGAGGAAGCCCAACTTCACGTGTTGGTGAAGTCAGATGGACTCACGTGATTGGTTGAGATGATTTATTGGCACGAGGATGCATGCATTTCAAAGACCTCAATCTATATTGTCGGAGAAGCTTACACTGAAGGGGAGATCTGATATGGAAGACGCTGGGTGATTGGTAGATTTGTGAAGCTACATGACAGATTCAGACACGGCTGGTTGACTGCAAACAGAAGATCATCAGTTAAGAGGGGGACTGTTGGTGCATGTCGTGTAACAGATGATCTTTCGTGTTTGTTAGAATTGAGAGCAACGGTCAAAGGGGAGTCTGTTGGTGCATTTTGTGACCGTAGCTATGCAATTCTGACCAGCGGAACGCCACAGGCGAAGTTAGAACAACTTCGCCATAGGCGAAGTTATAACAACTTCGCCATAGGCGAAGTTAGCACAACTTCTGCCATAGGCGAAGTTATATCAACTTCGCCATAGGCGAAGTTGTAACAACTTCGCCTACTGGCCCAAGCCCGTGAAGTTTATATATATATATGTGTGTCGTGTTTAGGGTTAAGAATCCAGTAATTCAGAGAGTTGTGTGTTACAGTTTGAGTGTCGAGAGAGAACAAACAGAGAGAGAGTGTCGTTAGGGACGACCCGAGGTAGAGCTCACCTCGGGTTGGACGTGTTTCTGTTTATGTTACGGTATGTAACGTGTTTGTTTAATTATTATTATAAAGAATCTGCAGATTTGATTATCCCGTTCTTGTATTTGTTCGTGTTTTTGTTCGTGTACGTGTTTGTGTTCTTCATCTTTACACCAATAAACGAGTCTAGGAGGATTCTGCACTCCTAGACCTCGTGCGGATCTCGTATCAATCGGCGACGCCCCCGGGGGGACCTACAATTTAATTTTCAATTTCTCCCCTATACCCACACTTGAGGCAAACATTGTCCTCAATGTTTAAAATTTAGTATTTAAAAGAACATTAATAAGGACGAAGTTAAAATTTCTTTCTGGTCAATTTTAAAACTGGGCTTATTGTGATGGTCCTACCTTAATATGCACTTATAAAATTTACACTTTTAACACAGAAACTAGAAAAACAAAGAAGACTATGAAAACGAAATCACCTGATAAGAAAATAAAACTCTCATGTGAAACTCTCGTGCTCTCGGTGAACCTGTCTCCTCAACTCTCAAAACAAGATCTGCAAACTCTCAAAAATGTAGAAGCACACTTCTCACAATTATTAGAACAGGTCTTTTAAACCGTTTGCAAAAAATTGCTAATTTTAATTACGAACTGAGTTTAATAAGTTTCATAACCAAATTTGTTAATTAGATAAAAATGTTAAAAGAACTAAGTCACTTTCGTAGGAATCATGATTGGATTTAGCGTATGCAACAAGCCTTTTAAACCCCCTGGTAGCCCGGGTGGACAAGCATGGTCTCGTGAGGGTTTATAGTGAACTACACCCAATAAGTTCAAACACAACACAAATATACAAGCAACCAGTAATAGATATAAAAGTCATAAATAGGTTACCCAACCGATGCCACTAGTCATTTCCTCTTTTTAGCACAATAATAATATCAGTAAAGATGATAAGATGATGAAAACAAAACTAAGGGAAAAAAAATAAGAAAGATAAATCCAAAATCATCGGTTGCTGCCACTGTTGCCATCATCAGCTACTCATCATCATCGGCCTCGTCAACTCTAGAACCTCCAGCCTCATAATAACCTGGACCAACATCACCTGCACAATCCCCTCCATAAGGTGGCCTTGTTAGTGCATAATGTCAGTAGTTCATAGTCTAGTGTCTGTAATCGAGTCTGTAATGTTAATTATGTTTTATATATGTCTTAAGCGAAGTTGTTAACAAGTTCGCCTAGGCGAACTTGTTAGTCAAGCGAAGTTATGGACAACTTCGCCTGAACATGCCAGGCGAAGTTGTCGTGTATAAATAGTCCTAGGTTACGGCTGTTTGTGGTTAATAGTTTTAGTGTTTGTTGTTCATCGAGTTCATTGTAACGTGAGGACGAGAGTCTGTAACAGTGATAATACATCACGTGTTTGAGTTATAATACATAACGTGTGTTCGTTTATTCGTGTGTTTGTTTGATTCGTTTTCTACGCTCGTAACGACCTACGCAGGGATTCCGCACCTGAGTAGATCGAGATATCTCGTGCGATCCGTCCAGGGAACCTACAATTGGTATCAGAGCATTTGCTCGATTGTGTGGTTCGGGATATTCACGCGGGTGTAGAAATCGTCCCGTTTCGACTATTCGCGGGACGTGTTTTCTGTGTTTTTGAGTCAATCTTACCTCCTACCATCGTATTCAAGCCTTTGCACCGTCAAAAACCTCGTAAAATCCAGATTTCAGATCTGCAAAAACGTCTGTGTTCATCAGGCGAAGTTACCGTCAGGATACGTAGGGTTTCGGCGAAGATATAAGGTTAAGCGAAGTTATCCACAACTTCGCCTACCTTCTCAAGTTCGCCTAACTCAGCGAAGTTCTCTACAACTCCGCCTACCTCCTAAGTTCGCTTACCTTAAGCGAAGTTAATCATCTGCGAAGTTCTTCAGCGAAGTTAATCAGCAGTGAAGTTAAGTCATAAGCGAAGTTATCCTTAACTTCGCCTACAGTACTGTTCAGAAGAAATTTTTTGATTTTTCGGGTTTCTTTGTTTTCGAGAAAGATGTCGTCAATTAACATCTCTGAGTTAGTAAAGATGGAAGTAGAAGCAGGGTCAGCTACTAAGGCCCCAAGGTTGCTGAAGGGAATCGATTTCGTTGCATGGAAGGATCGGTTCATACAATATGTCAAGTACCAGGATGCGAAGATGTGGGTGTGTGCATCCAGGATGGTTATATTCCACCAGTTATGGAGTATGAAGGTCATGATCAAATCAAAAAGTATACCAAAATGGAAGAAGAAGAGAAAAAGATGTATGAGGCCGAGAGCAAGGCTCATGCTGCTATTACTATGGCTCTTCCACAAGAGATCCTTCATACGTTTAGAAAGTATACGTCAGCAAGAGAGCTTTGGGAAGCTCTTGAGAACAGATTTGAAGGGAATGTAGGAATCCGTGCTTCAAAGATAAAATTGCTCAAAACCCAGTTCTCAGTCTTCAAGTATTTGAAGAATGAATCTTTAGATGATATTATCACTCGATATTACCATCTGATGACTGAATTGAGCAACTATTCAATTTCCTACCGAGAAGAAGAAATAGTTGAGAAGCTTCTAGATGCTCTCCCACCAAAATGGGAGATGTACACGGTGCTGATGAGGGAAGACAAAGACTTTCCCCAATATGATCTGGAAACGGCAGTCAACAAGCTCCGAACCTTTGAGCTTAACATGGTTAGAAAGGAGACACCTACGGATCAGGTTCAAGATCCAGGTATGTATGGTGCTAAAGTCAACACTAGTTCAGGTTCGAAGACTGAATCAGCTGCCTACTACTCGAAGGGAGAGTCGGGCGCAAATTCATCACATGAGGGGCATGTGTCAGTCAACACAAATGGTGATGTTTGCTATGTAGCAGGTGGATCGAGTGGTTCTCAACCCCAGGTAAGCAAGAGTAGTTGCTCTCCAAGTATTCCCAGCAACAACTACTCCAAGATGCCTATGAGTGTCAAGTCTGCTGAAGAGCAGTTTGGTCTCTATGCTTCTTTTATTGCTTCCTATGAGAACTACATTCAGGGGAAGATTGTTGATCCAGCTATGTTGGATGAAGATTATGACCAGATTGATGCTGATGATATGGAAGAAATGGATCTACAATGGCAGATGGCCATGATCGTGAGAAGAGTGAAGCGGTTTATGAGAAAGACCGGAAGGAAGTTTGTCGGTGGAAGGCCAGGGTTTGACAAGACGAAGGTAAGATGCTACAATTGTCAGCAAAACGGTCACTTTGCAAAGGAATGCAGGAATGAGAGTGTGGAACGAAGTCAGGGCAGGTCTACACAGCAAAGTGGGGGTTCTAAAGATTATAGTGCAATGATTTCCAGAGGAGATGGTGAATACAACTGGAACTTGCATTCTGAAGAAACTTTCGAACAGGCCAATTTGGCAAAGGTTGAAACTGAAGGAAATGAGAAGGTTACCGGAGAAGAAAAAGCTTTCATGGCAGATGTTAAAGACCAGCTCTCCGAGGTATGTTCTAAACCTACTTGTTCTAAATGTGAAAACTTGTCTGAGCAATTAGCAACCATAACTGATCAGTATGTCAGTTTGGATGCTGAGTTTAAAACTTTAAAAGAAGATCATCATTTTACAAAAGCAAGAGAAAATAACTATAAAGTTAAAATTAAAGCTTGTGAAAAAGATATTAAAAGTCTAAAAACAAAACTTGCTGAAAAAATTGAAGTGATTGATCTAAGCTATGAAGTTTTGAAAGAAAAAACAAAATTAATAGCTGATAGAGAAAAACAAATTGCTGATCACCAGGTAAAAGTGGTGGAACTGAATAGAAAACTTGAGCAGTTCAGAAATTCCTCTGCTATTCTTGATCACCTTGTTAGTGATCAAGGTTCCTCTGCTAAGAGAGGAGGAATCGGTTATCATGAGGTTCCACCACCTTATAATCACAATTACACTTTTAACCCTAGTGTTCAGAAATCTGTTGACTTTGAGGTTGCTCAGACAGTACCAGTTAAAGTAACTTGTAAAGAACCAAATGTTAGTGGAGGCGAAACAAAGTCGCCTGTTTCAAGTGTTCAAATTTCTGATCCAAGTCCAGTCTCATCGGATTCGGATAAGTCATCCGAGTCTGGTAAGGCAAAAGAGGAGGTGGTATTACCCAATAGTGGAGAGAAAGATAAGACGAATAAAAAGAGTACTCCACTAAACCCGTACGTCCCACCATATGTGAGACGAACGGGCGGTAATAAAGCCTCGACATCTAAAACACCGGTTGATAAAAAAGTTGAGCATAGGTGTTGTTTTAGGTGTAATCAATTAGGACATCTTGTTGTAGATTGCCCTCTGAAGCAGCGATTCAGAGGTGTGAGGCCTACTAAAACTGAGAATAAGCCTAATAGTAATTATCATACTGCTAAAAATGAAAACCATTCAAAATTCAAAAATGTGACTAATTCAGGTTTTCATATAAACAAATCTCAGTTTTACACTGCTAATAACCAAACCACAAGCTATAATTCTTTCAATTCACAATGGTTTGGAAGGCCTCACAATCAATCTACAAGGAGGTATCCTAATAGTACTTACAGGAATTATCCAGATACTAACTTTGGAAAGCCAAAGTTTGGGATGTATAGATCCAAGACCAATTGGTCTTGGGTCCCTAGATTCTAATCTTTTGCTTTATCGTGCAGGAACAATTGAACAGGGCTGCCAATAATTTTTGGGTTGTGGATAGCGGCTGTTCCCGGCACATGACGGGTAACAAATACTTGTTACACGATTTGAAACCTGTTCAAGGAGGGAGAGTGAGTTTTGCTGGTGAGAGTGGAGGAAAAATTACAGGAATGGGAACGGTGTCTAACGGGAAGATGACATTAGAAAAAGTAAACTTTGTCGAAGAATTGAAGCACAATCTGCTGAGTATGTCGCAGATTTGTGATAAGGAGTACACCGTACACTTCACAAAGAATGAAGCAATTGTGTTACATCCTGGTTTTCAGATACCAGAGGAGTGGATTGTGATGAAGGCTCCACGTGAGAGGAATACGTACATTATGGATATGAGGTCGACTGAAATGGCCACGGAAGAATCATGCCTTATGAAAAAAGCGAGCGAATCGGAGTCCGAATTGTGGCATAGGAGAATGGGGCACATTCATCTTCGGAAGATGAACCACATTGTCAAGAATGGGCTTGTGCTGGGCGTTCCCTTGAAAAGTTTCAACTTTGAAGACAAATGTCTACCGTGCAAGAAGGGAAAGCAGCACAAGAAATCCCATCACACCAAGAAGGTCAATTCTATTGTCAGCACTCTAGAATTGCTTCACATGGATCTCTTCGGTCCCGTGAATGCAAAAAGTCTAGGAGGTACTTCTTATTGCTTGGTGATCACTGATGATTACTCACGATATTCGTGGGTATATTTCCTGAAATCAAAAGATGAAACGGCTCAGATGGTGAAGAATTTGATTACCAAAGTTGAGAACGTTATGGATAAAAGGGTTAAGTTCATCAGGAGTGACAATGGAACTGAGTTCAAAAATTTTGAGATGGAGATCTTCTGCCTTCAGAAAGGGATTGAACACCAATACAGCGCTCCGTATACTCCGCAACAGAATGGAGCGACTGAGAGGAAGAATAGAACGTTAATTGAAGGAGCCAGAACTATGCTGGCTGATTCGAAGCTTCCTGTGGTGTTCTGGGCTGAAGCTGTTGCTACAGCCTGTTATATCCTAAATAGAGTCTTGACGGTTAAAAGACTTAATAACACGTGTTATGAGCTTATGCATGGGAGAAAGCCCAACTTGAGTGGTCTTGAACCATTCGGGTCCCCTTGTTCGATTTTAAAGACAAATTCTAAATTTGGTGAAGTAGCCGATGAAGGAATCTTAGTCGGTTATGTTGTTGGGACTCCCAACAGACGTGTCTTTAATACATCGACCAGCAAGGTTGAGGTGGTGTGTAACACCGATATCACAAGTTACCAACCGCCAAAACCAAGCAACGGACCTGCTGAGTTTTTCGACTATGTTAAACTTTTTAAGTCTTTTAACATACCGTATTTGGATATTGCTGAAGAAGAAGAGAGAGTTGCTACGAAGATGATCCTTGATGAGGAAGAAAATCTATTGCAAAGACAGCTGATCGATAAATGTCAACCTTCCTCATCAAATGCTATCGATACCCCTGCTGCCTCGACTGAAGAAGAATTTTTCAATCCATTTCACTCTCAGCATGAAACAACCATTGACGAGCTCCCTTCTAACTTGGAAGACAATTTGCATGTCGATTCTGTTCCGACCACGAGAATTCATAAAGATCACCCTTTGGAGAATGTGATTGGTGATGTGTCCTCCGGTGTACAAACAAGACGTAGCTTGAATGAGCACACCTGTGTTTACACAAGCATTAAGGAGACAGGCATAATCAACGAATGCTTGTACACCTGCTTTATCAGCCAGATTGAACCGAAGAATTATCAAATGGCTCTCAAGGACAGCTCGTGGGTCGAAGCTATGCAAGAAGAGTTGGCTCAATTCAAGAAAATGGAAGTTTGGACTTTGGTTGAAAAACCGAAGCATGTGCATGCGATAGGCACAAAATGGGTTTTTAAGTGCAAGAGAGATGAGAAAGGGATTATTATAAGAAACAAGGCGAGGCTAGTCGTTAAAGGTTTTAATCAACAAGAGGGAATTGATTATAATGAAGTGTTCGCTCCTGTGACAAGATTGGAAGCCATTAGACTGTTTTTGGCATTTGCTGCTTATAAGAAGATGAAGGTTTTTCAGTTGGACGTGAAGAGTGTGTTCCTAAATGGGAAAGTTGATGAGGTAGTGTATGTTGAGCAACCTCCGGGTTTTCCTGACCCAGACTTTCCTGACCACGTGTTCAAGTTAAGCAAGGCGTTGTATGGACTACATCAGGCACCTCGTGCCTGGTACTCAACTTTATCAGATTACTTGCTTGAAAATGGGATTGAAAGACGAAAGATTGATAGCACACTGTTCTTCAAGAGAGAAGGAAGCGACTTCCTGCTGGTGCAAGTCTACGTGGATGACATTATTTTTGCTGCATCAAAAGTCTCCATGTGTCAAGATTTTGAGGCCGTCATGAAAAAGAGGTTTGAAATGAGTGCTATGGGTGAACTAACTTTCTTTTTAGGTTTGCAGGTTGATCAGAAGAAGGATGGGATGTTCATTCATCAGACCAAGTATGTCCATGATGTGCTCAAACGCTTCAAGATGGAGGACAGCACTCCATTCGATACTCCAATCTGCGTCAACCATAAATTGGGTGCTGATTCTGACAATGACGCAGATGTGGACCCAACTCAGTATCGGGCTATTATAGGTTCTTTAATGTACTTAACTGCTTCTAGGCCTGATATTATGTTTGCAGTTTGTCTTTGTGCTCGTTTTCAGGCAAACCCAAAGGAATCTCACATGAAGGGTGTGAAGAGGATCTTGCGGTATCTCAAAGGCAAACCGAAGCTGGGGTTGTGGTACGCAAAACGAGGAGACATGGAGTTGGTCGCTTACACAGATTCTGATTATGGAGGGTGCAATCAGAGTCGGAAGTCAACTACTGGAGGATGTCAGTTTCTAGGTGGCAGATTGGTGTCGTGGCAATGCAAGAAGCAGACTTTAGTCGCAATTTCAACATGTGAGGCAGAATACATGGCAGCATCCAACTGCTGCTCCCAGGTTCTTTGGATTCAACAACAGTTGCGCGACTATGGTCTGAATTTCTTACTTACTCCTATTTGCATTGATAACACAGCTGCTATCTCAGAAACTAACAATCCCGTGAAGCACAGTAAAACTAAACATATTGACATACGTCATCATTTTATACGGGATTGTGCTGAGAAGAAACTGATTGTGCTTGAAAAGGTGGATACGCTTGATAATTTCGCTGATTTATATACTAAAGCGTTTGACAAATCAAGATTTCAAAACCTTATTGAGTTGAATGGGATGATCAATCCCGAGTAACCATGCTTTTTATGTTTATTAAAAAAAAAAAAAAAAAACGTCACTATCGCTTAGAATTATGTCGGTTGCCTCAGTTTGAAGGACATGTCTTAGGATATGTTTGGTCCTGTTTTCTACTTGTAGAATATGAGGATAGCCATTAACCAGATGACTGAAAGTGACCGGGGCGGTTTATGATGAGTTTTCATTCTTTCGCTTAAAATTAGTCGATCATACTTAGTTAGAAGGACACATACTAGTATGTGGTCGGTCCAGCTGATCCATTGGATCTTCGGGATAGCTGTTTACCTGAAGACTTTGTTTTGGTCGGGGCGATTGATGTTAAAATTTTTTTAAGGGAAATGAAATTATTTTTCAAGTCTACTACTTCGTAAGAAGTTCTATTTGCTATGTTTTAACAGAAAATTGATCCAACCTTGGAAAATGATACATATACTGATTCTGTGTGCTTAACTAGTGAAGTTATTAGGCTTAAAAGGCTTTAGAACAGTCATTGTATGTCATGGTAACTTTTTATGGTGCGTAAAAGTAGATGTGATACAAACTAAATCTACTCGATTTTACGTGGAAACTCCTTAAGAGTTTTGCTTGTCTTCATATATATCTTTCCGAATGATAGGCAGAAAAGCGATTACCCAGTCATACACGAGCCCGTGAGTGTTCTGATTCCCGTGAAGATAGCGTTTCAAGAAACTGCAGTGATCCAGATTCGGGACTTGCAGTTGTTTACTACTCTGAAGTCTATGTAAATGTTTATCGTTAAAAAAAAATAAAATACCTTATGAGTTATTGAAACATTTTAGAGCTAACAATGTCAAGACTTCTCAATCATGAAGTAAGAAAGAGAGCGAGAAGCAGATGAAGAGTACTTACAAACTTAATCAGACACTATGGGTCAAGGTCAATTTGGGGTGACTTGGGGAAAGCCAAATACGCTTTGAGAATAGATAGGAGGCATCATAATCTCTGAGTTGTTGCCCACTTAAATTTTGAGGCATAATTGAACCTAACTCGTATCACAGAAACGATGATAACCATCTTAAGTTATTTACCTGCCTACAACCTGTTTCTTTATGTCATAATACAGCTAAACACGGATCTATGTGACAGTCACGTAATTAGTATGATTCCTGTTCGGATCATTTCTAAAACGTAGTAGTCCCTATCGAGACTGAAATTTGATCCCTTAAACTTTAATTGTTAAAAGTTTTCTTTTTATGTAGTTGTATGCTTTTATATCTGGTTACTTGGACTTGATCGTGTTATTTAATTCTTAAAGGGAAGTTTAAAAGTTAATTGAAAAATGTTCAAATTATAAGGTTTGATTTTGTAAATATAGGCGAAGTTGTTAAACAGGCGAACTTGTGAATAACTTCGCCTAGGCGAAGTTAACCGTAACTTCGCCTGTATAACAGCGCCCCTATATAAGGATTTTCAAAGGTCATTCGTTCATTATTCTCAAATATCAGCGAACTTATACTCTCCGATTTACCAGCGAACTTAGCGATCTTACCTGTCGATTCATCTTTGTTATCTTTCTTCGACTTCAATCAGTATTCAAGGTGTGTTTGGGTTCTTATATCTGATAATCGATGTTCATGTTGTTAATCCTAGGTTGTTTCGACAACCGGTTAATGACCTCGGACGATCGATCCTTAAACCCAATTTCAAAACTTGTCTTCACGTGGTCATGTACAACCTGGTCGTCTAGTTATCCTTAAAATCTTGTGTTTAAGAGTCCTAAATCTTCACATTAACCAGAAACATCAAGTTTTCGAAAATTTGAAACGACCTTACTGTCGCCGATTCAGATTCAGGCGAACTTAGGGTTTGGGCGAAGTTATCCGTAACTTCGCCTGAGGCTTAACTTCGCCAGAGGCGATGTTGTGGTGAGGCGAAGTTATCATTAACTTCGCCTGGACCTTTTTACTTATTAGTTATTAGACGAACTTAAAGATGAAGCGAAGTTGTTCCCAACTTCGCCCCACCTTTAACTTCGCCTATACAGATTTTATCACAACTTCGCTCATGGTAACAAGCGAACTTGTGTTATGCCTTAACGTTTATCTAACTTGGTTCGTTTGTTGCAGATATGGCTGCTGTAGCAGGTGCTGGAGGTGCTGGAGGAGATGACGGAGATAATCAGAGGCAATTCTTCCCGGGTCACAATATGTATATCACCTTAGACCTGGAAGCGAACGGAGTTGAAGATTACCGCGAGATAATCACTTTCCTCCTTCGCTCGAGGATATTCCACGCAATCACTACGACTCTGCCGATTTCCTTACCCAATATTGAGGATTTTTGGCAGACAGTGGAATACGATTGCCGCGTTGAGCCCCCGGTTATGCGAGCAACCGTCAACAATCAAGAAGTTCAGTTCTCGTCTGAACAAATTCGGGTGGCTTTACGTTTTGGAGAGGAGACTAGGGATGACCCTACAGAGTTTGTTGCTCCGTTCCGCGATGGAGCATTTCTACGAATGGGCTATTCTGGTCCATTGGGCGATACACAACGGAGGAAGGGTTTCCTGCTAGATCAGTGGCGCTTCCTCATGCACGTAATGATTGTCTGCATGTCAGGGAGGAAGGCTGGCACTGACGGAATGGGCGCGACCATGCAGTCAGCAATGACTGCTCTGACTTATAACAAACGTTATAGCTTTAGTCAGATGGTCTTTTATGAGATCGATAGACAGAGGAGAGCGATGGCTCTGAAAGGTTCATCATGTATCCAAGATTCATTCAGATGATCTTGAATCATGTTGCTCCCACGTTGCCTCAACGACGCCCAATCAGATACGTGGAGAATGTGAGCAAGCGTATCTTCTCTCAATGCCGAACATCCAGCGCGAGGAGCAAGCCTGAACTGCGTCCAAGGCATACTCCACTCTTTGGGTACTTAATAAACCCGGGGTATGTGCCAGCTCATGGGGATGAGTTCAGAGACCCGGCACCACAACAGGCAGGAGCATCTCAAGCTATACGTGCTGCTCCTGTTGTGTCACCGGAGGAGGAAGTGGACCTTGATGCAGAATTCAGAGGTCAAGGATTCTTCGATATGGATCGGGTGGATCCAGAGGAGAACGTTCAGATCCCAGTTGACCGTGTCTCGACTGTGCGTGTTACTAGAGCAGCTACGACGGTGGCTGACTCAGATCTTGATGATGTTATGGATGAGGCGAGAAGGATGTTGGTGAGTCAAGAGAGGACGTTTGGGAAGAGAAAGAGGACAGATGATGATAGTGAGTCAGAAGAAGAAGAGGATATTCACAAGTTGATTAGACGTTCAAGACGGGATAGGACAGGTGCAGGTATGGGAGCTGGAGAGACTTCAAGAGTTGTACGTTTCGCTCCGCCCGCACTGTCAGGTATGTCGATTGTTCCTACATCACTACAGGTCACAAGTTTAAGCGCCACCGATGTACCCGTGGTGGCTACAACATCATCTGTTGGCCTCCCGTCTATCACACTCCAGCTGACGACTCCAGATATCGTATCGTTGCCGCCTCCAACGCTTACTCCGTCGGAGGTTGTTGCACAATTTGTTGAGTCGACAGTCGTTGCAACTGCAGGGTTGTCGGTCACGATACCACCTGCGGTTACGTCCACAGCTGCTTCTGATGTCCCGGTTTCATTCGAAATCCCTGCTGAGTATACTCAAGACACATCTCACATGAGGTTTGATTTCGATGCAACCCTCTCAGACTCAGAGAGAATAGCTGCACTAGAGCGGGTCGTGGCAGAGCAAACAAAGATAAATCTTGTCCAGACCCAGGCTATTCAGCGCCTTGTAGCAGAGAATCAACTACAGTCGTCACTCCTGGTTGAACATGGGAGAATTATAGATGCTATGAAGGAGTTCTTGGCATCTCAGGGGGAGACAAGCTGTAAAGGCGACGAGTTAAGGACAAAGAAGAGAAATGATAGAGACGATGATCCCAATGCATCGAAAGGTGCAGGTGGTGAGTTGCCAAGAACTACTCAAGCTCTTGGGACTTCCACAGCTCAGGGGGAGTCTGCAGGTGCGGCTGGCAGTTCTGGTGGTGATGAGGTGGTGATGGTTGATGATGAAGAAATGGGAGATGATGTGATCGATGCTTTGAAAGAATTGGATGATGATATGCTAGATGATGATGTGATGTTTGATGATGATGTGCTGCCAATTGAGGAGATTGAAAAGATTGGTGCAGAAATTGTGATTGAAGATGAGATTGAAGAGGGTGAGATAATTGAGGAAAATGTTGAACACGAGATCCCAGATGTTGAGAAAGCTGATATGGGTAATGAGATGGCAAATGATGAGACTGAATGGGAGGAGCAGCCTAGGTGGAAGGAAGGCTATGCTCATTGGTTTATCAAAACTAAGAAGCCTGCTGTTCCAACCATGTTCAAGAAAAGTTATAATATCAAAGGCTACGCTGAGTCGAAGAAAGGAATTATTTGTTGGCTATATGATGAACAGCTAAAAGTGTTCGTGGTGAAAAGATATGATGGTATTCATTACTTTAAGAGGACGTTGAGATCTCTCAATACATTGCCTGAATGTGAGGTGAAGGATTTGGCTAGATTGGGGTTGATTAATAGAAGCGACGACAACATGGCCAGAGTTATTGGGAAGATAGTATGGAAAGAAAGTATTAAAGAAAAGAAGTTTGAGTTATTAAAGCCACAGAAGGGAAAGCTAGTGGAAGATAAAGAAAGGGGAATGAGAGCAGATGGCAAACCTTGGATGGTAATGAAGTACAAACCGATTCGGTGTCTTAAAGATGTGCCGATGAAGACAATGCCCAAGGATGTGTTGAAGAACCTTAAATGGTGGTATGTTGATTGCCAGACTGCTGAAGCCGTGATGGAAGACGAAGACGAACAAGAAGTGCTAAGAGTGTATGATCCGATGCATCTTGTTAATTTATCGAAAGCTGATCTGCAGGTGTTAAATGAAAAGAAGATATTTTATATTCCTGCTTGGAAAGACGAAGCGAGGAAATATCAGCGAGTAGTCACGGTATGTGTGAGAGAAGGAGTACATGCATGAAGACAAAGAGAATGAAGATTACAAGACAAGTGCTTAAAGATCAAGATATGAAGCTACTGCCAAGGGGGAGTCTGTTGGTGCATAATGTCAGTAGTTCATAGTCTAGTGTCTGTAATCGAGTCTGTAATGTTAATTATGTTTTATATATGTCTTAAGCGAAGTTGTTAACAAGTTCACCTAGGCGAACTTGTTAGTCAGGCGAAGTTATGGACAACTTCGCCTGACATGCCAGGCGAAGTTGTCGTGTATAAATAGTCCTAGGTTACGGCTGTTTGTGGTTAATAGTTTTAGTGTTCGTTGTTCATCGAGTTCATTGTAACGTGAGGACGAGAGTCTGTAACAGTGATATTACATCACGTGTTTGAGTTATAATACATAACGTGTGTTCGTTTATTCGTGTGTTTGTTTGATTCGTTTTCTACGCTCGTAACGACCTACGCAGGGATTCCGCACCTGAGTAGATCGAGATATCTCGTGCGATCCGTCCAGGGAACCTACAGGCCACAACGAACATAGCAATGGAATCTGCCAATGATCAATCATCATCCGAAAATACCCTCTCATTTCATCCTGATAACCTCGAAACTCATCATGATAACCCCGTAACTCGTCATGCATCGCTAACTACCTTTCAAAAACATACTCTAAAGTCACTGGCTGTGGCTGTGGCTGAGGTGGTGGCTGTATTGGCTGCCTCAGCTGACATGGATGTGGCTGAGCAGGTGGCCTCTCCACATGCTGCCTATGAAAACTCACAGCCAGTCCTGCAGCCATCACCGCAACCCACTACAGTGGCTCATCATAAGTACAAGTGCCCGCCTTCTAGGCACCATCCACATCCACCACTCCAATATTCGGTCCCTTTGTCAAATACTCCACCAGATATTTTTCAAACACACCCAAAACTTGGGCCATCCTAGTAATCACTGACCCCAGAGCCAACCTCGTCGCGGCAGTATTAGCCCAACGACCACCTCGACCTATTGACGATAACAGTAATGTGGCCATGTTCACATCAACCCCACCAACCATCCCAAGCAAAGAAATCAAGATTACTACACTTATCATGGTCCGACTGCCGGCCAATGATATAACTCTATGAATATTCATGTGGATGGGATCACGAATAGCATAATGAAACAACATTACTCAAATGTGACCCCTCAGCAATGGTACCCCAGAACTTTCCCAGATCAGCTGATGAAATACAATATCTACGGGTACTAGAAGTAACTCCCTCTACACTCACACGAAAAGCCTGTGTTTGCACTTCCGCCTCAGTATAAAACCCAGTTTCAACAGCAAAACGAGGCACGGTCATCTCATATATCTGCCTACCCTGAGAAAACTAGACCACATGTGGTTCATCAAAATCACCATGTTATGCCGAAAAGTAGCATAACACTCATGTACCAACTCCTCGTACTGAATCCTCTCAAACCTCAAACACATCATCTAACGCAAACCATAAAAATCTCTAATCCGCTCAACTTGTTCCAACGTATCTAACAACTCCTAGTCAAACGTCCTATGATGCAACAACCCCACATCAGCAATACGACCATATATCTCCCGTTCAGGTGTGTTCATACTAAACCTCATAATGATATACGGGAAATCCTCGTCTCCCATAATAGTCTCAACAGGTAGCCCCTCGACTAGTATCTCGGGCACCTCGTAGTGGATCGACATACTCGAGTACTGCTGAGTAGTAAAATCAAAGCCCTGCTGACGCTTTGGCCTATTCCTCTGAGCAGGCCCTGCACCTTCTGGATCTTGTGACATTTGCATTTAAATTCATATAATCAGTCATGCCACTAATAACCTTGGGTGATAACCGTATAGCATTTCGGTCGCGATTGTCCTCACAAATAAAATATACACAATAAAAAAAAATAAACTAAACAAAAGCCGAACAAAATAAAAAAAATTTCAGGACCGCAAACTAATGGGCAAACCCGAACGACACAAAAGCAAATAAAAATATTTTTTTAACTTATAAAACCGACAATAGTTTCCTTTCAAAAACGCACGTGTAACGCACGTCAAAATAAGAATTCCTGTTACCCGACACAACCCCATTTCGACTCAAACTTTTCTTAACCCAAAACCTGGTTTACGTTTCAATGACAAATACAAGACAATCGACACCAACCCACACAAGATATTCAAAAAGTTTCTAATATACCCTCGAAAACTTGGCCAGAAAATAATTCCGGCTTTCCAAACTTCATAAACACATCCATCCACCATCTAAAAATCCGGTTACAATTGCACACAAATAAACCCAAAAACCCGGATAATCCCGAAATCAAAATACCCGATTAATGAACCAAACCCGTCAACCCGCACTAAAGAGTTCAAACAATCACACACAACAAACTGACAACCGGAATCAAACACCCAAATAAGTATAACAATCTGAAAATCAAAACCTACCATAAACAAGAAACGATTCAAAATGAAATTACCAACATACCTTGAACTTGGATTGATTAGCGAGATGATGATTGTAATAATAAGGATGGTGACGGCGTTAATTCACGGTGGCGACGGTGGTGGTGATATGTGGGATATGGTGAAGATAGAGAAAATATGGATGGATAATCTAATGTGGATATGGCGGTGGCCATATATATCATCTGCAGTATTATGTTCCTTCAGGCGAAACGAAGGAACAATGCATTCATCTTTTGCGTATCGCGAAGCAGAACAGAACATTCTAGGGTTTGTCGGCTTCCCGTCACGAAAACAACTTAATTAACCTTCCTTCGCGCTACGCGAAGGAAGCATAAATTGTTTAAATTATTTGTCGACTGTTGGTACATGATATCAGTAGTTCAGTGTCTAGTGTCTGTAGTCGAGTCGTTTGGATTTGAGTTTGTATGTAAGCGAAGTTTCTAACAAGTTCGCTGATATGGGCGAACTTGTTAGACAAGCGAAGTTAGGGACAACTTCGCCTGACCATGCCAGGCGAAGTTGTCGTGATTATATAAACTTAGGTTACGGCTTAAGTTTTAAGAATTCAACGAGTTGATTATTCAGAGAACGAGTTAGCCAGAGTCTGTATTTGGTGATCTTTGTATCACGTGTTTACAGTTGCAATATAACGTGTTTGTGTTTATTGTAACGTGTTTAATCGTTTTGTCTTCTACGCTCGTAACGTCTTACGTAGAGATTCCGCACCTACGTAGAACGTGATATCTCGTGTAGATCCGGCTGGGAACCTACAATTGGTATCAGAGCTATTGCTCGATTGTGTGGTTTGGGATTATCACGCGGGTGTAGAAATCGTTCCGTTCGATTATTCGCGGGACGAGTTTTCTGAGTTTTTGTGTCCTACTCACCTCCTACAATCATAAACAACCCATAACACCTTCACAAACCTCGTAAAGTCCAGAAATCAAACCTGCATATTCATCGTGTTCATCAGGCGAAGTTGCCGTCACTGTTCGTAGGGTTTCAGCGAAGATATAAGGTTAAGCGAAGTTATCCACAACTTCGCCTACCTTCTCAAGTTCGCTTATCTCAAGCGAAGTTACCCACAACTTCGCCTACTTCACAAGTTCGCTTACCTTAAGCGAAGTTATACACAACTTCGCCGAATCAGGCGAATTTATAAAGGAAGCGAAGTTCAGAATCAGCGAAGTTCAGAATTAAGCGAAATTATCCACAACTTCGCCTACAGTACTGTTAAAAATAAAATTTTTATTTTTCGGGTTTCTGTGTGTTTCGTGAAAGATGTCTTCAATCAACATTACGGAACTAGTTATGAAGGAAGTGGAAGCGGGTTCGGCTACAATGGCACCAAAGATGCTTAAGAAAACCGATTATGTAGCGTTGAAAGATCGTTTTGAACAATATGTCAAGTACCAAGATGCTAAGATGTGGGTATGCATACAAGATGGTTACATTCCACCTACTGCTGAGTATGAGGGTCATGATCAGATAAAGAAATACAAAGAGATGGAAGAAGAAGAGAAGAAAATGTATGAGGCAGAAAGCAAAGCTCATGCAGCAATTACAATGGCTCTTCCACAAGAGATTCTACACACTTTCAGAAAGTACAAAACTGCCAGAGAGCTTTGGGAAGCGCTTGAAAACCGTTTTGAGGGTAATGTGGGAATCCGTGCTTCAAAGATTAAACTACTTAAAACCCAGTTCTCGGTCTTCAAGTATCTGAAGAATGAATCACTTGATGATATCATCACTAGATATTATCATCTGATGACAGAACTCAGCAATTATTCGATTACTTACAAAGAAGATGAGATTGTTGAAAAGCTTCTTGATGCTCTCCCACCGAAATGGGAGATGTACACCGTGTTGATGAGAGAAGACAAAGACTTTGCCGACTATGATTTGGAAACGGCATTAAACAAGCTACGAACTTTTGAACTAAACATGGTTCGAAAAGAGACACCTACTGATCAGGTTCAAGATCCAGGAATGTATGGTGCAAAGGTTAATACAAGTTCAAGTTCGAAGTCTGATTCGTCTGCTTACTACTCAAAGGGAGAGTCGGGCGCTAACTCAACACATGACGGTCATGTATCTCTCAACATGAATGGTGATGTGTGCTTTGTAGCTGGTGGATCAAATGCTTCAAACCCTCAAGCAACCAAGAGTAGTCTTACCCCAAGTGTTTCGAACAACAACTACTCAAGGATGCCCATGAGTGTTAAATCTGCTGAACAGCAGTTTGCTCTCTATGCATCCTTCATTGCTTCGTATGAAAATTACATTCAGGGTAAGATTGTTGATCCAGCAATATTGGAGGAAGACTATGATCAGATCGATGCTGATGATCTGGAAGAGATGGATCTGCAGTGGCAGATGGCGATGATTGTGAGAAGGGTTAAGAGGTTTATGAAGAAGACAGGAAGGAAGTTTGTTGGTGAGAGACCGGGTTTTGACAAATCAAAGGTGCGCTGTTACAACTGTCAACAGAATGGACACTTTGTGAAGGAGTGCACGAATGAGAGAGTTGAACGTAGTCAGAACAGGTCGACACACCAGAATGGGGGTGGTAATGATAATAGGGCCATGATTTCCAGACAGAATGGGGAATATAACTGGAATCTGCAAGTTGAAGAAGTGTTCGAACAGGCCAATATGGCGAACATCGAAACTGCTGATAATGAGGAAGTGACTGGCGAAAGTGAAGCTTACATGGCAGAGGCTCAAAATGAAGCTTGTATGGCAGATGTGAAAGATCAGCTCACTGAGGTAAGTACTAAACTCCCTTGCACTAAGTGTGAAAATCTGTCTGAACAATTGACAACTATAACTGATCAGTATGTTAGTTTGGATGCTCAATTTAAAACCTTAAAAGAAGAGCATCATTTCAGTAAAGCTAGAGAAAATAGTTATAAAGTAAAAATAAAAGCTAGTGAAAAAGATATTAGAAGTCTTAAAGCAAATCTAGCTGAAAAAATTAAAGTAATTGATCTGAGCTATGAAGTGTTAGAAGAAAAAACCAAACTAATAGCTGAAAGGGATAAACAGATAGCTGATCACCAGGTGAAAGTGGTGGAACTTAACAGGAAAATTGAGAAATTTAGAAATTCCACCGCTATACTTGATCACCTCGTTAGTGACCAAGGTACCCCAGTTAAAAAGGGAGGAATTGGATATCATGAAGTTCCGCCACCGTACAATCATAATTACTCTTATGATCCTAGTAATCAGAAATCTGTTGATATTGATTATAGTCAGACAGTTCCGGTTAAGGTAACTATTAAAGATCCAGAAGTTAGTAAAGGCGAAACGAGTAAGCCTGTGTCTAATGTGAAAATTTATGTGCCTAGTCCTGTCTCATCTAACTCGGACAAGTCTTCCGAGTCGAGTGAGACAAAACAAGAGGCTGTGTTACCCAAAAGTGGGGAGCAACATAAAACAACTGAAAAGAAATCTCCACTAAACCCGTATGTCCCACCTTATGTGAGACAAACGGGCAGTAATACATCCTCAACATCTAAAACAACTATGGAAAAGAAAATTGAACACAGGAGTTGTTTCAGATGTAATCGATTAGGACACCTAATTGCTGATTGCCCTCTGAAGCAGAAATTCAGAGGTGTGAGGCCTTCAAAATCTGAGAAAAGAAACAGTAATCAATATAATGGAAAAAATGAAAACCCATCAAAATTTAGAAATTGGTCTAATTCAGGTTTTCAAAGAAATAGATCTCAGTTTTTCACTGCTAACAACCAAACCATAAGTAATAATTCATTTAATTCACGACGGTTTGGATGGCCTCATAGTCAATCTCCAAGAAGGTATCCGCTCAGGACTTACATAAATTATTCTGATGCTAACTTTAGACAGCCAAGGTACGGGATGTATCGACCCAAGACCAAGAGGTCTTGGGTCCCCATATTTTAACCCTCTGCTTTAATCGTGCAGGAACAGTTGAACAGGGCTGCAAACAATCTATGGGTTGTGGATAGCGGCTGTTCCCGGCACATGACGGGTAACAAGAATTTGTTACACGAATGGAAACCTGTTCAAGGAGGAAGAGTGAGTTTCGCTGGAGAGAGCGGTGGAAGGATCACAGGAATTGGGACTGTGACGAATGGAAAGATGACTTTAGAGAAAGTGAACTTTGTTGAAGAATTGAAGCACAATCTGCTGAGTGTTTCGCAGATCTGTGACAAGGATTACACCATGCATTTTACCAAGAATGAGGCGATTGTGTTGCATCTTGGTTTTAAGATACCCGAGGATTGGATTGTTATGAGGGCTCCAAGAGAGAAGAATACGTATATCATGGACATGAGGTCGACTGAAATGGCCATAGAAGAATTGTGTCTTTTGTCGAAAGCGACTGAATCGGAGTCCGAATTATGGCATAGGAGAATGGGGCATATTCATCTTCGGAAGATGAACTACATTGTCAAGAATGGGTTGGTGTTGGGTGTTCCCTTGAAGAATTTCAACTTCGAAGACCAATGCTTATCATGCAAGAAGGGAAAGCAACACAAGAAATCCCATCACACCAAGAAGATTAATTCTATAGTCAGCTCCCTAGAACTACTTCACATGGATCTCTTCGGTCCAGTGAATGTAAAAAGTCTAGGAGGAACATCTTACTGCTTGGTGATCACTGATGATTTCTCTCGATATTCCTGGGTATATTTCCTGAAGTCAAAGGATGAAACTGTTCAGATGGTAAAGAATTTGATTACCAAGGTTGAGAATATCATGGGAAAAAGGGTTAAGTACATCAGAAGTGACAATGGGACAGAGTTCAAGAACTATGAGATGGAGATCTTCTGCTTACAGAAGGGGATTGAACACCAGTACAGCGCTCCGTATACACCGCAACAAAATGGAGTGGCTGAGAGGAAGAACAGAACTTTAATTGAAGGTGCCAGAACCATGCTGGCTGATTTGAAACTTCCCGTGGTGTTCTGGGCTGAAGAAGTTGCAACAGCCTGTTATATCCTTAATAGAGTGTTAACTGTTAAAAGATTAAATAAAACCTGTTATGAACTTATGCATGGGAGAAAGCCCAACTTGAGTGGTCTTGAACCATTCGGGTCACCGTCTTCGATATTAAAGACCAATTCTAAATTTGGTGAAGTAGCCGACGAAGGAATCTTAGTCGGATATGTTGTTGGGACTCCCAACAGACGGGTCTTTAATACATCGACCAGCAAGGTTGAGGTGGTGTGTAACACTGATATCACAAGTTACAAATCACCAAAACCAAGCACGGGACCCGCCGCGGTTTTCGACTATGATAGACTTTTTAAATCTTTTAACATGCCTTATTTGGATTTTGCAGAAGTTGAGGAAAGAATTGCTACGAAGATGATATGCGATGAGGAAGACACTTTGGTGCAATGACCACAGTATGATGAATGTCAGCCTTCCTCGTCAAATGCTGTCAATACCCCTGCAGCCTCTACTGAAGAGGAATTCATCAATCCGTTTCACTCTCAACATCATTCACCCATTGATGAGCTATCTTCGAACTTGGAAGATAATCTGAATGTCAGTTCGGTTCCGACTACGAGAATTCACAAAAATCATCCTCTGGAAAATGTGATAGGTGATCTGTCCGATGGTGTACAAACAAGACAAAGCTTGAATGAGCACACCTATGTTTACACAAGCATTAAAGAATCAGGCATAATCAACGAATGCTTATACACCTGCTTTATCAGCCAGATTGAACCAAAGAACTATCAAATGGCTCTCAAGGACAGCTCGTGGGTCGAAGCCATGCAAGAAGAATTAGCCCAGTTTAAGAAGATGGAGGTATGGAACTTGGTTGCAAAACCATGGAATGTGCATGCGATTGGCACAAAATGGGTCTTCAAATGCATGAGAGATGACAAAGGGATTGTTATCAGGAACAAGGCTAGGCTGGTTGTTAAAGGCTTTAATCAGCAAGAGGGAATTGATTACAATGAGGTGTTTGCTCCTGTGGCAAGATTGGAAGCCATTCGGCTGTTTTTGGCATTTGCTGCTCATAAGGAGATGAAGGTTTTTCAGTTAGATGTGAAGAGTGCGTTCCTAAATGGTAAAGTCGATGAGGTTGTGTACGTTGAGCAACCTTCGGGTTTTCCTGACCCTGACTTTCCCGATCACGTGTACAAGCTAAGTAAAGCACTGTATGGACTATATCAGGCACCTCGTGCATGGTACTCAACGTTATCCGACTACTTGCTTGAGAATGAGTTTGAAAGAGGTAAGATTGATAGCACATTGTTCTTCAAGAGAAAAGGGAGCGACTTTCTACTGGTGCAAGTCTACGTGGACGACATTATCTTTGCTGCATCAAAGGTCGCCATGTGTCAGGAGTTTGAGGCCGTCATGAAGAAGAGATTTGAAATGAGTGCTATGGGTGAACAAACTTTCTTTTTAGGACTGCAGGTTGATCAGAAGAAAGATGGTATGTTCATTCATCAGACGAAGTATGTCCATGATGTTCTCAAACGTTTCAAGATGGAGGACAGCACTCCATAAGATACTGCAGTCCGCGTCAACCACAAATTGGGTGCTGAATCAGACAACGATGCAGACGTGGACCCAACCCAATATTGGGCTATAATAGGTTCTTTAATGTACTTAACTGCTTCTAAGCCTGATATAATGTTTGCAGTTTGTCTTTGTGCTCGCTTTCAGGCAAACCCAAAGGAATCTCACTTGAAGGGTGCGAAGAGGATTCTACGGTATCTCAAAGGCAAGCCTAAGCTGGGGTTGTGGTACACGAGAGGAGGAGACTTGGAGTTGGTCGCCTACACAGATTCTGATTATGGAGGGTGCAATCAGAGTCGGAAGTCTACAACTGGTGGATGTCAGTTTCTTGGTGGCAGACTAGTGTCCTGGCAATTCAAGAAGCAGACCTCAGTCGCAATTTCAACCTGTGAAGGAGAATACATGGCAGCATCCAACTGCCGCTCCAAGGTTCTTTGGATTCAACAACAGTTGCGCGATTATGGTCTGAATTTTACTCTTACTCCTATTTGCATTGATAACACTGCTGCTATCTCAGTAACTAACAATCCCGTTAAGCACAGTTAAACTAAACACATTGACATACGTCATCATTTTATACGGGATTGTGCTGAGAAGAAACTGATTGAGCTCGAAAAGGTTGATACGCTAGATAATTTCGCTGACTTGTTTACGAAAGCGTTTGACAAAACGAGATTTCAAAACCTTGTTGAGCTGAATGGAATGATCAATCCCGAGTAACCATGCTTTATGTTTTTGTTTTTAAAAAAAAAAAAAAAAACGTAACTATCGCTTAGAAGTATGTCGGTTGCCTCAGTTTGAAGGACATGTCTTCAGATATGTTTGGTCCTCATTTCTACTTGTAGAATATGAGGATAGCCATTAACCAGATGACTGAAAGTGACCGGGGCGGTTTATGTTGTGTTTTCATTCTTTCGCTGAAAATTAGTCGATCATACTTAGTTAGAAGGACACATACTTGTATGTGGTCGGTCCAGCTGATCCATTGGATCTTCGGGACAGCCGTTTACCTGAAAACTTCAATTTGATCGGGGCGATTGAAGTTAAAAATTTTTTTTTTCTTTCGGGAGATGAAATTATTTTTCAAGTCTACTACTTCGTAAGAAGTACCTTTACCATGTTTAACAGAAAATTGATCTAACCTTGGAAAGTGATAGATATACTGATTCTGTGTGCTTAACTAGTGAAGTTATAAGGCCTAAAAGACTTTAGAACAGTCATTGTATGTCATGGTAGCTTTTTATGGTGCGTAAAAGTAGAGGTGATACTAACTAAATCTACTCGATTTTATGTGGAAACTTCTTATGAGTTGTGCATGTCTCCATATATATCTTTCCGGATGATAGGCAGAAAAGCGATTACCCAGTCATACACGAGCCTGTGAGTGTTCTGATTCCCGTGAAGATAGCGTGTCAAGAAACTGCAGTGATCCAGATTCGGGACTTGCAGTAGTTTATCTGAAGTTGTGTAAATACATAAAAAAAAAAAGAAAAATTTGAGACATTCTAGAGTTCATAATATTTATACTTCTCAATCAAGGTGTAAGAAAGAGAACGGGAAGCAAAATCTAAAGATCGAAGAGTACTTACTATTTAATCAGACACTACGGGTCGAGGTCAACTCGGGGTGACTTGGGGAAAGCCAAATACGCTTTGAGAATAGATAGGAGGTATCATAATCTCTGAGTTGTTGCCCATTTAAAATTTTAAGCTTAATTGAACCTAACCCGTATCACAGAAACGATGAAAACCATTCTAAGTTATTTACCTGCTTACAACCTGTTTCTTTATGTCATAATACAGCTAAACACGGATCTGTGTGACAGTCACGTAGTTAGTATGATTCCTGTTCGGATCTTTTCTAAAACATGGTAGTCCCTATCGAGACTGAAATTTGATCCCGTGTATTTTATTTTTAAAATTTTTCTGCTTATGTAGTTGTTTGATTTTATACCTGGTTACTTGGTCTAAATCGTATCATTTAATTCTTTAAAGGTTGTTTTAAAACTTAATTGCAAATTGTAGGGGTTTGTTTTGAAAATTTTCATATATAGGCGAACTTATCCATAACTTCGCCTGCAATAGGCGAAGTTATCCATAACTTCGCCTGTCAAATTTTGACCCTATATAAAGAAGTTTTAAGGTCAGACATGTTCATTATTTCAAAACCAGCGAACTTATCTCCGAACCTAAGCGAACTTATCGTATTATCGATCTCAATCATCTGTGTTCATTCTTTTTCGATTCTAATCCGATTAAAGGTGTGTAGGGTTCTATATATCGTATAATCTTTGTCATAGGGTGTTAATCATAGGTCGTATTGACCCGATTCTCGACCTCGTCTTTCGAAACATTAAACACCCAATTTCAAACTTGTTATTACGTGGTCGTAATCAATTTGGTCGTCTAGAACTTCATAAAAACATGTTTTACGGAGGCCATAATCTCCAATTTCACCAACTACACGTCGATTGATTCGTCTATCAGTTGCCGATTCATATTCAGGCGAACTTACAGTTTAGGCGAAGTTATCCTTAACTTCGCCTGAGGTTTAACTTCGCCTGACAATTAATTAGGTTACAGTATATGAGGCGATGTTGTGGTTAGGCGAAGTTATCATTAACTTCGCCTGGACCTTTTTACTTAACAGTTAACAGACGAAGTTCAAGTTGAGGCAAAGTTGTTCCCAACTTCGCCCCACCTCTAACTTCGCCTATACAGAATAAATCACAACTTCGCTCATGGTAACAGGCGAACCTGTGATTTGCGTTGATGTGTATCTAACTTAGTCTGTTTGATGCAGATATGGCTGCTGTAGGTGGTGCAGGCGGAGATGACGGTGGTGATAACCAGAGACAGTTCTTCCCGGGTCACAACATGTATATAACATTAGACCCGGAGGCGAGCGGAGTTGATGATTTCCGCGAAATCATCACATTCTTACTACGCTCGCGTATATTCCACGCGATCACTACAACACTGCCGATATCCTGGCCTAACATTGAGGATTTTTGGCAGACCGTGGAATATGACTGTAGAGTCGAGCCCCCGGTGATGCGCGCAACAGTCAACAATCAGATTGTTCAGTTCTCTTCTGAACAGATCCGGGCGGCTTTACGATTTGGAGTTGAGACGAGGGATGACCCGACAGAGTTTGTGACTCCTTTCCGTGATGGAGCGTTTTTGAGGATGGGATACTCTGGTCCCTTGGGGGATACGCAGAGAAGGAAAGGGTTTTTGCTTGACCAGTGGCGCTTTCTCATGCATGTCATGATAGTATGCATGTCAGGGAGAAAGGCTGGAACTGATGGCATGGGCGCGACCATGCAGTCGGCGATGACTGCTCTGACTAACAACAAGCGATACATCTTTAGTCAGATGGTCTTCTATGAGATTGATCGTCAGAGAAGGGCGATGGTGCGTGAGAGATTCATCATGTATCCAAGATTTCTAAAAATGATCTTGAATCATGTTGCTCCAACGCTACCTCAGCGCCGTCCGATCAGATACGTTGAAAGTGTGAATAAACGGATCTTCGCCCAATGTAGATCTTCGAGTGCGAGGAGCAAACCTGAGCTCCGTCCTCGCCATACTCCACTGTTTGGGTACTTAATCAACCCAGGGTATGTGCCTGCTCGGGGGGACGAGTTTCGGGACCCGGCACCACAACAGGCAGGAGCACCTCAAGTTATACCTGCTGCACCTGTTGTGTCACAGGAGGAGAACGTTGACCTTGACGCAGAGTTTGGCGGTCAAGGATTTTTTGACATGGAGAGGGTTGATCCAGAGGAGTATGTGCAAGTCTCGGTTGAGAGGGTGTCGACTGTGAATGTTACTAGGACAACTGTTACGGTGGCTGGTTCTGATGAGGCAAGAAGGATTTTGGTAACACATGAACGGACTCATGGGAAGAGAAAGAGAACTGATGATGACAGCGAGTCAGACTATGAGGAAGAGGTACAACAGTTAATACGCAGATCAAGAAGGGAACGGACAGGTGCAGGATCGGGAGCCGGTGAGAGCTCGAGGGTGGTACGTTTCACTCCACCCGCACTGTCCGGTATGACAATGGTTCCCTCATCATTACAGGTTACAAGGCCAAGCGCCACGGACGTTCCCGTGGTGGCTACCTCATCTACCTTTGGCCTCCCACCAACTTCATTCCAACTACCGACTCCGGAGATCGTTTAGTTGCCGCCGCCGACTGTTACTCCAACGGAGGTCGTGACACACTTTATTGAGTCAACTGTTGTGGCCACTGCAGGGTTATCGGTGACGATACCACCTGCGGTTACGTCTTTGCCTACTTCTGAGGTCCCAAATACATCGGAAATCCCTCCTCAGTACACTCAAGATATATCACATCTGAGGTTTGATTTCGATGCAACCTTATCAGACTCAGAACGAATAGCAGCACTTGAACGGGTCGTGGCAGAACAATCAAGGATAAATCTTATCCAGACCCAGGCTATTCAACACCTAGTTGCAGAGAATCAGATGCAGTCGTCCCTGCTGGTAGAACATGGAAAAATCATTGATGCTTTGAAGGAGTTCTTGGCATCTCAGGGGGAGACGAGCTGTAAAGGCGATGAGTTGAGGACGAAGAAGCGCAATGATAGAGACGATGATCCCAATGCATCGAAAGATGCAGGTGGTGAGTTGCCAAGAACTAATCAAGCTCTTGGAACTTCCACAACTCAGGGGGAGTCGACAACTGCAGCTGGTGATGATGATGTGGTGGTAGTGGACGTAGAGGAGATGGATGATGAGTTGGTTGGTGATGATGTTGTATTACCGGTGGATGAGATAGAGAAGATTGGTGCAGAGATAGTGATTGATAATGATATTGAAGAGGGAGAGATAGTAGAGGAGAATGTGGAGCATGAGATACCGCAAGTCGAGAACGCAGATAGTAGTAAAGAGATTGGGAATGATGAGACTGAATGGGAAGAGCAGCCTAGATGGAAAGAAGGCTATGCTCAGTGGTTCGTCAAAACGAAGAAACCGGCGGTCCCTATAATGTTCAAGAAGAGTTACAACATTAGAGGCTATGCTGAAGCGAGAAAAGGGATTATTTGCTGGATATACGATGAGCAGTTGAGGCTCTTTGTTATTAAGAGGTATGATGGTGTTCAGTACTTCAAAAGACTTTTAAGATCATTGAATACATTGACAGAATGTGAGGTGAAAGACTTAGCCAGATTGGGATTGATAAACCGAAGTGATGATAATATGGCTAAAGTTATTGGGAAGATTGTTTGGAAGGAAAGTATAAAAGAGAAGAAGTTTGAGCTGTTGAAACCACAAAAGGGAAAACTTATCGAAGACAAAGATCGTGGATTGAGAGCAGATGGTAAACCTTGGATGATTATGAAGTATAAGCCGATCTGGTGCCTTAAAGAAGTTCCGATGAAACAGATGCCCAAGGATGTGCTCAAAGATCTAAAGTGGTGGTATGTTGATTGTGAAACAGCTGAAGCAGTGATGGAAGACGAAGATGAACAAGAGCTGCTAAGAGTTTATGATCCGATGCATCTAGTGAACTTGTCGCAAGCTGATCTGCAGGTGCTGAATGAGAAGAAAATCTTTTATATTCCTGCTTGGAAAGACGAAGCGAAGAAATATCAAAGAATTGTATCAGTTTGTGTACGCGAAGGAGTTCATGCTTGAAGATGAAGATGCAAGGTCGTTAAAGATTACAAGACACGTGCTTGAAGATAAATAGATGAAGCTACTGCCAAGGGGGAGTCTGTTGGTACATGATGTCAGTAGTTCAGTGTCTAGTGTCTGTAATCGAGTCGTTTGGATTTGAGTTTGTATGTAAGCGAAGTTGCTAACAAGTTCGCTGATATGGGCGAACTTGTTAGACAAGCGAAGTTAGGGACAACTTCGCCTGAACATGCCAGGCGAAGTTGTCGTGATTATATAAACTTAGGTTACGGCTTAAGTTTTAAGAATTCAACGAGTTGATTATTCAGAGAACGAGTTAGCCAGAGTCTGTATTTGGTGATCTTTGTATCACGTGTTTACGGTTGCAATATAACGTGTTTGTGTTTATTGTAACGTGTTTAATCGTTTTGTCTTCTACGCTCGTAACGTCTTACGTAGGGATTCCGCACCTACGTAGAACGTGATATCTCGTGTAGATCCGGCTGGGAACCTACATCGACCCTCTTAACTTCGGGTTCGCGCAACGCGAATGACACTTTTCAAAGGGGAAAATGACAATTTTGAATGATAGAAAACTTTCTGTCTTTCATGTTTTTTTGCTCATTTTCCCCCGTAACCAACTTTTATCAACCAACAAACATCGGATACTTACCTGGCACTCCCTCTAGCAACAATTTCGCTTACAAGGACCTTTTGATGACAATCAATTATGCCGCGTCTCCACGCTCGATCTTTGCTTTACACTGTGCATTCGAAGAGAACGAATAAACTAACAAGGCTCAAATTGCAAAAATACAAACTTATGAATGTCGGGTTGCCTCCCGGTTAGCACTGAATCAAATGTCTACGGCTCGACATTCCTTGATTCTTTTAACCGAATACGTCGGTTCGTGCGCCATAAAATAGACTTCCAACTCATGAATCTCCTTGTTCAAATCCGCATATTCCAAAAACGGCTTCAAGCGATGCCCATTCACCACTTGCCTAAAATGATCATCGAAATCTTCACTCTCAACCTCTCCAAACTTGCCAACTTGCTTAACTACATACGGTCCTGTCCATTTGCTCTTCAGCTTTCCCTGGAAAAGTTTCACTGCGAGTTATATAGCCAAACTCATTGCCGTTCTTTAAACGTCTTTCTCCGTAACTTGGCATCATGAACCCTCTTCATCTTGTATTTGTAGGTGGATGCACACTCATATGCTTCTTCTCTCAACTCTTCCAACTCGCAGATGTTCAACTTCCTCTATTTACCTGCAAACTCATAATCTAGATTGATATTCTTAACCGTCCATAACGCATGATGGGCAAGTTAAACAAGTAAATGACACCCTCTCCCATAAACCAATCGATAAGGGGTTGTTCCAATAGGCATTTTTTAAGTGGTACGGTAAGTCCATAAAGCATAATTTAATTTGTTTGACCAATCTTTACGATCGGGTCTTGCCATTTTTTGTAAAATCTCTTTTATTTGCCTATTTGAAAACTCCACTTAACCACCCATTTGAGGGTGATATGGAGTAGCAATTCGGTGGGTTACGCCATACCATTTAAGTAATTTGCCAAAATTAAAGTTTTTCAAATGTGAACCTCCGTCGCTAATGATAATGCGAAGAACACCAAATCGTGAAAATATATTTGAATAGACAAACTTACAAACAACGGTATGGTCGTTTGTCTTGGTGGCGATTGCTTCTACCGAATTAGACACATAATCGATCGCCACCAAAATGTACAAATTACCAAAAGAATTTGGGAATGGGCCCATGAAATCAATCCCCCAAACATCAAAGATGTTGACAACTACGATTGGTTGCATGGGCATTTCGTCCTCTTTGAAATTCCACCCATCTGTTGGCATCTAATACAATTTCTCACAAACTCCGTTGCATCCTTAAAATTTGTGGGCCAATAAAATCCGCATGCAAGCACTCAATGCCATGTGTTTTGATTGCTCTAATGCCCTCTACAAGCTGAGGAATGAGCATGATGCAATACACTTCTCACTTCTTCCTCGGGTATG
Organism: Bidens hawaiensis; assembly: GCF_021521415.1. NCBI lineage: Eukaryota > Viridiplantae > Streptophyta > Magnoliopsida > Asterales > Asteraceae > Bidens > Bidens hawaiensis. The sequence goes on from NW_027494363.1 coordinate 48,223, forward strand.
CAACGCCGTATCACTTTATCTGTACCTGCCTTGAACAAGTTTGGATCCTCCCGCACTTAATATTTCACTTGGGCGAAGATATGCTGCTTCTTCTTTCTTTGGCCAAAACTCTGGAATTGTATCTGCAACAAGAAAATTAATAATATCAGCATACCATGGTAAAGTTGAAACAGAAAACAATTGCTCATCCGAAAACGATTCGTTTATAGCTCTTGCATCTTCCTCCTCTTCCTTTCCCACTAATCTAGAAAAGTGTTACGCAACCACATTCTTCCCTCCCCTTCTTGTCACAGATCTCCACATCAAACTCATAGAGTAGCAAAATCCATCTAATTAGGCGCGACTTTTTGTCTTTCTTCTCCATCAAGTACCTGACTTCGCAATGATCTGAAAACACAACAAACTTGCTCCCCCAAATGTAAGATCGAAACTTATCCAACGCATACACTACCGCAAGAAACTCCTTTTTCGTTGGGGTATAATTAATTTGAGCATTGGAAAGAGTTTTGCTTGCGAATATATGGCAACGGGCTTCTTATCCACCCTTTGACCTAACACAGCCCCGACCGCATAGTTAATCGCATCACAAATAATTTCAAATGGAAGTGACCAATCGGGAGACATCAAGATCGGAGCTTCAACCAATTTGTTTTTAATAACATTAAAAGCATTTATACACTCTTCATAAAAAACAAATAGTACATCTTTTAACAGCAAATTACACAATGGTTTAGTTATTACACTAAAGTTTTTTATGAACTGTTGTTAAAAGCCAACATGACCTAAAAATGCTTGAATTCCCTTCACATAAGTAGACGGTGGTAAATTAGATATGACTTAAATTTTTGCCCGGTCAACCTCAATCCCTCTACTTGAGATGACATGTCCCAAAACTATTCCCTCCTGAACCATAAAATGACTTTTCTCCCAACTTAAGACCAAATTTGTTTCCACATATCTTTTTAAAACTTTAGTTAATTCATATAAACATGATTCAAAAGATGAGCCAAAAATTGAAAAATCGTCCATTAAAATTTCAAGTGAATCCCCGACCATATCTGAAAAGATACCAATCATACACCTTTGAAAGGTGGCCGGGGCATTACACAAACCAAAAGGCATTCGCCTAAATACGAAAGTACCGCATGGACACGTAAAAGTGGTCTTATGTTGGTCATCGGGGTGAATAGCAATTTGATTGTACCCTGAATAACCATCTAGAAAGAAATAAAACTTCTGACCTGATAATTTCTTGATGATTTGGTTAATAAACGGCAAAGGGAAATGGTCGTTGGACATCGCCGCATTCAACTTTTGATAATCAACATAACTTCTCCGCCCGGTTACTGGTCAGGTGGTAATCTCCTCACCTTTCTTATTACGGGTTACCTAAATACCCTCCTTCTTAGGAACCGTCTGTGTCGGACTAACCCATGTACTGTTCGAGATAGAGAAAATGATTCCCGCATCAAACCATTTCAAGACCTCATTCTTCATAACTTCCCACATGTTTGAATTCAACCTTCTTTACGCATCATGGGCGACATTTAATTTGGGATTTGTGATGATCTTGTGCACGATGACGGATGGACTGATCCCTCTCTAATTTGTTATCATCCAACCAATAGCTGCCTTGTACTCTTTCAAAATTTCCAACAACTCCTTTTCTTGATTCTCTTCTAAGTTTGATGCGATGATGGCAGGTAAAGTCTCCCCTTCTCCCAAGAACACATATTTGAGGTGTTTCAGGAGCTCCTTCAATTCAACCATGGCGGACTTTCAAGCGATGGTCTCAACTTAGAATCTATCATATCGGGTAGCCTTTCTACCTATTGAGACAATGGTGGCTTCCAATATTAGTAGTGTACACCTCAACTACTTCCTCTTCCTCACTCTCATGAGGATTCAACCAATTAATGATTTCAACGGCGAAGCATTCTACACTCACCAGAGGGTTAGACACGTTTGAAAACACATTAAGCCGGAGATTTTTATTACCAAATGTCATGTCGACTACCTCGGTTCTACAGTTTATTAAAGAATTTGCGGTGGCCGAGAAAGCCTACCAAGAATTACGTTCAGTTGCCGTTTCGGGTCGACTGTTACGTAATATAGAACCAGGAAGTCATCCGGGTAATAAAAATCCTCATCCATTACAATCACATCAGTCACAATTCCCCTAGGAAGCTTAAGTGCTAAATCGGCTAACACCACGGTGGTGTCGGCTTTTCCAGAGTGGACCACGGTGATATTAATTTGGACTTGTTTAAATATTTCCCATATTTCCTCCTATTATGGGCCCCTATTTTTAAGTAAGGATGAGGTTTCGGGGTTCACCAATGCTCGAGGAAACGAAACGGTTTTACTCGTTGAACCCGTCTCCTTGATGGTTGGTTTTCCTATTTTAATTACCAATTCATTTACGTTTTTAGTTACTTTTTTCGGTTTATTATTTTGTTCAATTTCCACCGCATCTTCACTTTTCCCATCTTCTCCCAAGTCCTCCACCACACCCCTCAACGAAAGGCGGTGGAGCTACCCCATTATTGTAAACCTTACTGCTCCTAAGGGAACTTACCTGGTTGATGTGGGCACTCTTTCCATTTGCTGAACTGCTACCCTGCTGATTCGGATTCTTTAATGTGTCACTTGGTAGCTTCTTCGGGTCTTTTTCAAAGTAGCCAACTCTTGAACCAATTGGCTCATCTGCTTGTCCCTTACAGTGTTTTCCTTATCTTGAATCTCCATTCTCCGAATCAAGTCCTTTAACAGTGTCAATATTTCAGAATCTTGTGATGAACCTTGACCTTGAGTCGTCCCCTGACCGTGTTGACCTTGATGATAATTCTTCTGATAACCCTTATTATGCCCACCAAACTCTTGCTGATTGTACCCGCTTTGACCGTTACCGCACTGTTCCCATACTGCCTGTGATTCGATTGATATCCTGTATTCTATGAACGGCCTTGAAAATTCGGGTTTTGAAGAGTGTTTAGATTTCTGTAGCCAAAATTTTGGTAGTTTCTGAGGCCCGGGTGGTAGGTATTTGAATTCATGTTATAGCTATTATTTTACCTCCTTTTCCCTTGCACATAATTGACCTCTTCTTCTTCCTCTTCTTTGTCTTCTCACGCAACCCCATAACTCGCAACATCATCACCTAACTCACCACAACCTTCACAAACCGGGTATGCTTTTCTCGATTTCCCTTTCTCTCTTGTAACCACAACCATCAATTGATCCAACTTCCTTTCTAAGCGTTTCGATCGATCATCTGAACCCCACTATCTAGCGCTTTCACAACTGCCCTTTTTGCCATTTGGTTTGACTGAGCCTGTCTCTAAGAATTCATGGCATGTCGCTCCAAATGTTGCCAATCCTCATTCTCATTATTCGTTAAAAACGACCCAGTCGTGGTCGAGTGAAGATCACGCACATCATTAGATAACCCATCAGGAAAGGCTTTAATCAATTCCCACAATGCTATCCCAGGATAAGGATGGGTTCTCAATAGCAGCTTAAATCTCGTGAAGGTCTCATGAAATGCTATCCCACGATAAGGATGGGTTCTCAATAGCAGCTTAAATCTCATGAAGGCCTCATGAAACGTTTCGCCTATTCTTTGCTGATAGTTTTTTATGGCGGTTCGGTCCTCTGAAGTTCTTTGAGGCGTGTAGTACTCATCTAGAAACTGCTGAGCCAAATCTTGCCACATGTAAATGCTCGCTGAAGGTAATGATAAGAACCATTGTTTTGCTGTATCCTTCGGACTAAATTGAAACACGACCAACTCTACTTCATCTGCAGTAAACCCTTCAGTTGAGATAGTGGCACATATCGAATTGAACTAGCTTAAGTGAAGGTATGGCTCTTCAGTAGCTCTCCCATGAAATGCAGGCATCCCGGTCAAAATGCTTTGCCTTGCTGAAAATGTACTTACATCTCTTACCAAAATAATAATGGTCAGTAGGTTTGTGGCCACTTGTGGAATGAACTGGCTCCTGAATTACTTGTCTTCTGTGCGCTCTGTGGTTTCTAGTTTGCTGAACTGGCTTGTGTGTTCGGTTGCACTGGGGCTATTTTTGTTGATCTCTTCAATAATACCGAACCCAATAACGTCTTCCAACTATCCCTCATCCTCAAACTCCTCAAAATCATCAAACAATCCCCGTCGATTATTCACTCTTTAAAACTCAAATGCACCCTGACAGTTCGGTGGTTCAGACCTGACTGACCGATCTTCTCTCATGTGATACTATCTCGGATTCAGGTCACCATTCTACGGTTTTAGTTTTGGTTAATGTTTTGATTTCGGTTAAGTGGTGGTATGTCATTCGGTGGGATGTTTTATGGAATTGGTTGTTCTTGGTTTTGCGGTTGCCCTTGAGGTTGCCCTTCATTTCCCGGTTAAAACAAATGTGGGTCTAGGTTTTCCGGATTGTCCATTATTTTTTGCTTTGGTTTTGAGGTTCAGGCTTTGAACTGTGGATTTAACCCCTTTCTTTAAGCTGCTCTGTATCTTCTTATGGCTTTCTCTATTTCTTGATTAAACAGTAACACCTCTTTGTCTCGAGAATATCGTTTATGCATCAACCTGTAAGAGAAACTGCACACACGAAACAAACAACCCCGCATAATATCAACTAAGAAAAAGAAACAAAAATTAAAATTAAAATTACTCTAAACTAGCACTTTGCACATTGACTCCCCAGAAACGGCCCCATTTTGATGTAGATTGTCGCGGTCTAATCAAAAACAATTATTTTAAAGACTTAAATACCTATACGAGTACGGGTAAGTAAGGTTGTCTCCTTAAGAAATCAAGGAAAGTGCAAATAGTTTTTATAATTTTTAACTAATTAATTAATTAATAGATGTGGACAGACAATGTCAAACGATGTGAAAGATTAATATTAAAGTAACACGATTACTTATGAATTTGCAAAAAATAATGATGAAAGATATTCACTCTAGGTTCGGGGAATGTGACATTGAACTTAATCAAAGATTTAGCTGACTTGATTGCGCAGTAATTACTAGACCTATTAGTTTGATTGTGATGACAAACGATAGGTTTAACCGAATTATTGACACAATTGAACTTAGTCTACTTAATTACCAGTTTATATTATGAATACCAATTAAATTGAAATAACCGATGATTACTAGTTCAATGACACGAGAGGTTAATCCTAAATGTTGATGAACACCACCAAACAAGTGATGTAATAATCAATAATCAAGCGCACAAACTGTTTAAACAATTAAAGAAATAATTGAGCCAGATCAAACCATAAACTTAATCAAACTCATAAAATATAAGGCACAATGAATCTAGTCAGAAGTTTAAATACACAAACCCTAGCCTAGAATGAATAAGGGAAACTTATCCGAGCATCGACATATCGTTTAAAACACTTGTCTTTTAGAACATACGATCAATGACTGATCGGAAGCTTCGGTATGATGGAAAATCATCCTTGAGTTCTTCTTCAGCCTCTGGAACAAGTGGCTTGATGAATGACAGATTAAAATCGTTTATATATTGATTAAGGTTAATTTTCTTCATTTTAAGGCAGTTCAAGTCGCGCGAAGGGGTAATGGGTCTGTCTTTCACTTAGCGCGAATGACAAAATAGTCGGGGTCTGATCTGGGCTACTTCGCGTCGCACGAACCAGAGTTTCACATATCCTTCACGTCACGCGAAGGACAAAAGAGTCAGCCAAATTATTTTTTGTTATTTATTTCTGTGTTGTGAAGCATGCCTTCCCGATCCTGCACTTCTAAGCCTTCATTCCAAGCTCGTAAATCAACCCATTAAGCCTCCATAACATCCAGTGCCCTGAAACACATAAATATGCTTGAAGTATCGATGTTCATTTGTTTATTTAACTAAAATCACTAATTAAATAATATTATACCTAACTTTACCCAACCATCAATATCCCGACACCAAAGTGTAATCGAAGTTCTATCTTTCATCCTTAAGCATTATATTAGAATGCCCGTTTAAAGGTGAAGTTATGCTTAAGTCATTTCAATACATAGCTTGGATTCTAGTCAAGGATATAGCCTAAATCTTGGTAATTTTTTTTAGATAACTTAAGCTTTTCATAAATAAAGGTTTACAAAAATAAACTTTTTTTATGATTAAGAAACTTAAATTTTACATACGAAGGATATTGAAAGTCCTGGTCAAGTTTTATTTGTCACTTATGAATCCTTATTAAACTCGCTTTATCTTAGGATCATTCCTTTAAACCGAACCTTTTCGGTTTACTCGTTTAAGCTACTTTTCAACTTCTCATATGCAAACTCTTCAAGGTGAGTTTACATAACCCTTTTTTTATATTTTGGGGATATCTTGTATACCTTATTCAACTTTGACCATGTTTTAACCACATATAACCAAATACAATTCCATTTCATGTTTATGTGTGATTATTGCATGCTCTATGTCTATACCTCATGACTATGTGTTTATGCGTTCAGTTTTGGTTTGTCCTCATATATCCTCATAGAGTATGATCATACACCTACCCAAGTAAATTTGGTTCACATCAAAGAAAAAGGGTCCACATCTACTTATTTTAGTTGCGCATTCATAAAGGTTGTAATTATCATCATTTACATGTGAATTGCAGTTTTTATCTTATAACTACATATACTTAAACTTATGCATTATCACCAACAACTTTGTTAGTTGACCCTATTTGTTTTTATACATGCTAGGTACAAGTTCTTGATAGATTGGCAAGATCGAAGAAAATTTAGAAAATCTTTAGGTTACCGAACAAAAAAGCTGGTTCTTGCCATACTTGTTAATTTTTTTATATGTACAAATTTTAAACTAGTGTACCATGTGATATCAATAAATTAAATAATTATTATCACTTCTAATACTGTCTTGAGCTTAAGAGCAATCAAAGTCTCCTTCGTATATATTTATTCATTTGTTGGGGTGTGACAGAATGGTTGTGGAAAGTCATCTGGGGCGGAATAGTATCCATACAAAAGGACTTGTTTTTCCAATCATAGGGACTCTTGGCGCCTCCCCCAAAAACTAGATCTCATACATAAAGTTGTAGAAAACGTTAAACTTGTCAGCCGTGGCAGAAATACTTTCGGACTTGCAGCAAATTTCAAAATGGCACGCCCGCATCATCGCTATCAGGTGCTTCTGGGTTATGTGTATGTCTTTCGTTGCCAATAGATTGCCGGTAAATTTTGTGAAATGAATCGAAAGTTCCGAGCATCAAAGAAAGCGGCATACTCTCGTCCTCTGGAAATTCATGTTGGGAAGGATTTTTGATAAGGAAGATTGGAATCTTTTCACCTCCTCAGAAATGACTAAGTATGGAATTCGAGCAAGCCCAGACGATCGAGCATGGTTTTTACTACTTCGAGCAAGGTTTTGAACCTTAAATGGTTGATTCTTCTAAGTGTTAAAGGCTTCGAGAAAGCTACACTTCAACGAACAAAAGTATTCTTCTATCGAGCATGGATTGCCAATCGAGCAAACAGCTTGATCATACAAGTTCCAGCCAAGTGTTACGAGCACAGGATGATCGAGCACATGGGGACGAGCATGGATGCAATAAGAGGATGTCACGTGAATCAAAGCAAAGACTTCGAGCACAGTTCAGTTACCGAGCAAGATTTACATCCGAGCATGCTAAAGATTGCTGAATAAGAAAAGCTGAAGACATCAAGAAGAATGAGCTTGCTCGATGGACTTATTTGAGCAAAATTTGAACAAGTAAGAGGAATGAAGCTTACTCAAAGGGAATATGTATTCTTCGAAAGAGAATATATTTCCAAGTAAAGTCTGCTCGAGGATACTCACCGAGCACACCTAGTATAGGAAGTTTGCTCGAGCAAGGTATGTACCTTGCTCGAGGACTGTAACACTTGTATTAGATTTATCTTTCATTATGTAATGACTAGGACGTCTGAAAAGGAAAGTCAAGGTCTATAAATAGACGTCCTAGGGTACCTTTAAGGTACGGGTTTTTCGACACGGATTTCTAAGTATGGATTTCGAGAGCCGCCGCCGTCACACAAAACCCTAGACATTCCATTCACTTTCCATTGACATATCATTAAATATAGTGAATCTTTGTCTCTGAAAGAGTCTTTACTGATTATCATTTACTGTTTTGTATTTGATATATGTTCACAATCCTTCACTCTCAATCACTGGATATCCTGATTCCGCCGGGATATTCAATCGGTCTTTTGAGTATTCGAGACGGTGTGTTCTTGTCAAACCTTTGCTAAGGTTTCACTCGACGATCGGTCCTAACAAGTGGTATCAGAGCTTGAGTAAGCTCACTGAAGATCACAGGACTGAGGGTTTGTGAAGAAGCTTGAAGATTCACTGTGCTCTGCTGCTGATAAACTCAGATCTGGTGAAATGGAAGACCAGGAAGTGTCAACCAACAAGATTCCAAGGTTGCTTGGACAAGAGAACTTCATAAAATGGAAGGTGCTATTTGAAGCTGTAGTGAACTACAACGATCCAGAAATTTGGATGGCTATCACTGAAGGGAACTATATTCCTTCAGCAGCTCCAAACAACAATGCTGCGGTTGATTTGAGAATGAAAAAGAGAGAGGATAAGACTGTCAATGCTGAAGTTGAGGCTCTCATGGGAAATTTTAACCACTGTAAATCATCATAAAAACGCAATGGATATGTATGATGCAGTGATTGAAATGTTTGATGGGAACACTGAGTTGAGAGATATTAAGGAAGACCGACTGAAGCAGCAGTTGGACAGATTTAAGTTTAAAGAAGGAGAAAGGTTGAAGTCAGTGTTACAAAGGTTCATGACCATTGTGAATGAATTTAGGACCACTGATTTGCAGATTTCCGATTTTGAGCTTAACAAGAAGCTTCTGTCATCTCTATCTGGAGAATGGTACACTGGAAGCAAGTTTATAAAGGAAAAGGCAAGTTTTCCTAGCTTCAAATTGGATGATGTGATCGCCTTTCTTAAGGCTACTGAGCATGAAATGATTGAGAATCATATGATTCGAGAGGACAAGCCAAGCTTTCAAATGAACAATGCTCTTGTGGCACCAATGGGCAATCTCTAGATCAAGAATCAATAGCCTATCATTGAGGAACCATCAGAAGCAAACTCATCTAGTAACAGTTAGTCAAGATTCAATGTGCAGCTGATGGAAGATGACAATCAATCTATTGGAAATGGGCAGTCTACTTTTGCACAACACAATCCAACTCAAGGAACAGATTACCAGGCATTATTCTCAATGTTCACTGAGTCTTACCATGCCTTTGTGGCCAAGAATCTGATAAACACAAGCATCGTGCAAGAAGACTTAGAACAGATAGATGCTGATGATTTAGTAGATATAGACATCAAATGGCAAGCGGCTATGTTGGCAGTAAGAAGCAAAAGGTTGTATAATAGAACTGGCAGAACCAGTTTCAATGGACCCAATGAAAGGATTGGATTTGACAAATCCAAAGCCATCTGTTATAACTTTCAACAACCGGGACACTTTGCAAGGGAATGCAACATGCCAAGGCAGTCTGGCAATCAAGTTAACCAGAATCAGTTCTATCAGAATCAGAACCAAAACTTTCAGCAGCAAAGGAATCAAATGCCCAACCAAAATCCCTATCAAAATCAGAATGGAACCCAGCAACAAACATTTCAACCTCAGATAAATAATCAGATGCAGGTTCACACAAATCAAAACAGACCATCTCAAAATGGTGTGAACCAGCAAAGGGATCAAGGGAATGTAGCTGTTACAAGGGTGGCTCAGGATGGAGAGTTTGACTGGAGTAATCATGCTGCTGAGATGGAAAGAGAAAATGTTGCATTCATGGCCAAAATAAATGACAAGGCTGAATCTTCCAACACTCAGGTACATTCTGATAGTTCTATTTCTGATCTTCTTGCTATAATTGATGAATTAAATCAGGAGGTTGGAAAATGGAAAATTGAATGTGGAAGGAAGGATGTCTTTCTGAATGTGTATGCAGAAAGTGAGGCTACATATGAAAGTCAAATCAAGGGATTGGAGGATGATTGTATGGTATCATATCAAGCTCAATCCAGAATGAGAATTGTGATAGAAGGACTAAAGAAGATATTTGCTGATGAAAAACTCAAGAATGCAGAGTTGTTGATTGAAATGGAGTTTTTGAAAAACATTGTCTCTACAGGAAACATTATTGGTCATGTTGACAAAATGACAGAGGAAGAGAAGCACAAGAAGGTACCACCACCTTTCTGTGACAGTTACCCTTTGAAAGTTGATAAAGAGAGCAGAAGTGAGTATCTCAAATAGTTCAAAAATGTGTTTGATGATAAGTCTGAATTTATCAAGCAGTGTGATGATGTGATTGTAGATCAGGATGGAGAATTTGTGATGAAACAGACTGATAAGTCAGAAACTGTGATTGATGAACAGCCTCAAGGAGAGAAAAAGAAGTGGAGTGAATACTCCAGTGAAGAAAGCAACTGTAGCTGTGGAAGCTCTAAGTCATCAAAGAAGAAGAAGAAGAAAAGAACAAATAAAAAGAAAAGTGACAAAATTCCTCTTCTGCCTCCTATGACATCAAAGGGAAGAAAGCACCAAGAGAGAATGAGAAGAGAGCATGTTCCACTTGATATATGTGCTAGACCACAGCCAGTCATCAAGAAGAGATCAGAATCACAGCTAGTCATTAAGAAGAAAACAGAACAATCAATTAAATCCTCTTATGATCAAAGTCATCCACCAATCTACCCAGTCTTTTCTAATCATGAATTATTTGATGTTGGTGATGTGGATAATGCTCCAAGAAGAAGATATCCAAAAGAACAGGAGGAAGGTTCTTCAAGAATGCCATCCAAGCTGAAGAAAATTGTTTTTGTCAAAGAAAAATATCCACAAGCAATTGATCTCAGCAAGCCAATCAAGATGGATTTCTCCAACACCTTGAATCCAAAGACATCTTTAGGATTTGACTTCCATAAACCAAGTGACAATATCAAGGACAAGAAACTTCTTGAAGATTTGGGAAGCTTTGCTAAAGTGTTCTGCACGAAATGTGATGCATACGGGCATCACACTGACTCTTGCTGGGTTCTTGAGGATACTTTTGAAATTCCAGATGTGGTTAGTGGCTATGACATGAAAAGCTACAAAGAAATGTATGAGAGATACTTGAATGGAAATAAAAACCCATCTGAAGCTAAGAACCATCAGACTTTGTTCCCAAAACAATTTTGAAGATCAAAGAAGATGACCAAATCCTGACAACAACAGACAAGAACAGAAGGTCACCAAATGAAGAGAAAGCAAAGAGGAGACCAGGTGTTCTAAATGGTGATGAGAAGTTTCTGTTGAAACAAGGATTTGAACCAAAAGGATTCAAGTGGAATGAAAAGAAGGAAGTAGAAGAAGGGAAGGATAAGGTGATTGAGGAAGTTGATAGTAGCATTAAAGTGTCTACAGTGCACTTTGGATCAGAGTCCGACACTGATGAGGATTGTGAAGTCGTGTATGAAGATCCACCACCTGTACCAATCCCAACTTCTGATGCATCCTCACTATCTCTGAATTACAAACTGATGGAGTTAGTAACTCAGAATCAAACTGATTCCTTTTGTGTGTGTGCAGGAACAGTCCATGAGTAGCAATGATCTATGGTATTTGGACAGTGGATGTTCAAGGCACATGACATGTGACAAGTCTGCATTGATTAATTATGTGAAGAAATATGAGGGACCAGTTGCATTTGGGAGTGATGAAAATGGAGGAAAAATTGTTGGGAAGGGAACACTCACAAATGGCAAAATATCCTTTGAGAATGTTCTACATGTTGAAGGACTACAGTACAATTTGCTGAGCATTTCTCAAGTGTGTGACAAGGGATACAAGGTTGCCTTCAATGATGAACATTGCCTGATTTTGAAGCCAGAGTTTGTGATTCCAACCGAAATGATTATGATGATGGATCCAAGAAACGGCAACCTCTATGAACTGAGAATGAATACTGCAACTTCAAGAGGTGGTTCATGCTTTGTATCAAAGGCAACTGAGAATGAAACTGTGCTATGGCATAGGAAGATGTGTCATGCAAACTTGAAGAACATGAACAAACTAGTGAAAGGTGAACATGTTGTTGGCCTTCCCACAAGAGAGTTCAAGCTAGAAGAAAAATGCATATCTTGCCTAAAAGCAAAACAACACAAATCCTCACACAAGAGCAAATTGATAAACACAATAGATGAGGTCTTGGAATTATTTCACATGGACTTGTTTGGTCTAGTGAGTGTTCCAAGTGTTGGAAAGAAGAGATACTACTTAGTGATAACTGATGATTGTTCAAGATTCACTTGGGTATATTTCATGGGCAACAAGGATGAAACCCCAAATTTGATCAAATCCTGTGTACTCAAGATGAAAAATCAACTTGATATGAAAGTGAAGGTAATTAGAAGTGACAATGGGTCAGAATTCAAGAATGATACTATAAGTGAATTATGCACTTCTAAGTGTATTTTCCAGCAGTATAGTGCTCCTAGAACCCCTAAACAAAATGGTGTTGCAGAAAGGAGAAATAGAACTTTAATTGAAGCTGAAAGGACCATGATTGCTGATGCCAACCTTCCTGTTACCTTCTAGGCAGAAGCAATAAACACTGCATGTTATGTGCAGAACAGAGTTCTACTCAACAAGGCTCAAAATAAGACACCATATGAAATTCTCTACCAGAGAAAGCCTTATATGAAGTTCTTGAAGCCTTTTGGATGTAAATGCTCACTCTTAAACACAAAGGACTACTTGAACAAATTCTAGTCCAAATCACTAGAATGTTTCTTTGTGGGCTATTCATCTCATTCAAATGCTTATAGAGTCTATGTGAAAGAGCACATGGTGGTCATTGAATCATCTGACATCATCTTCAATGAAAACCAGTTCAACAATACTGATGGTCCAAAATGGCTATTTGATCTTGAGAGAATGATCAAATCATTTAAAATCTATAGTGAAGACATGGATGATAGTATGTTCAGAACCAGCTTTGAAGAAAAAGAAAAAGCAAAACAAGTTGATCTGAACAAACTATGGACCTCAGTTGCTCCTGAAGCAAATGGTTTTGACTTTGGTAGAAACATCCAAGAAGAAGATGAAGTAGAGAGAGTTGGACAAGAGGCTGAAGTTGAAATCTCAAATGAAGGTCCAAGTGTTATTGAAAGTGAGTCCATCCAAAGTCAACAACCCTCTCAGATTGAAGAAATGTCTCAGTTGCAGACCCTGTTTGACTCATTGCAGCTAGGAGGAAATGAGGCATCTACATCAGGACTCAATCATGTTCAAACTTCTCCTGAAAATCAAGACAGATCTGAAGATGAATCTGCTGAGATGAATATGACAAATCTAGAAGCAGAAGTGTTTGTACCACCAGTTGTTCAAACTACCTTTGTTGAAAGAAATCACCTTGCAGAGAACATCATTGGAGACCTACATGAAAGAGTTACCAGAAGTGCATCTGAAAGAGCAAATATCTGTCTGTATGCCTGTTTTCTATCCCAAGTTGAACCAAAGAATATCAATCAAGCTTTAAAGGACAACAGCTGGGTGGAAGCTATGTAGGAGGAATTAGCTCAGTTCAGAGACTTACATATGTGGGACTTAGTGGACAAGCCAGAGGCAAGTATGCAATTGGTACAAAATGGGTCTTTAGAAACAAGAAGGATGAAAGGGGATAGTGATTAAGAACAAAGCTAGATTGGTGGCTCTAAGGTGTTTACAAAAAGAAGGAGTAGACTTTGAAGAGGTATTTGCTCCTGTTGCAAGGAGGCTATCAGGATTTATCTAGCATATGCAGCATCGATGAACATTAAAGTCTATCAGCTTGATGTAAAATCTGCATTTCTGAATGGAAAGATAGATGAAGAAGTTTATGTCACTCAACCTCCTGGATTTGAAGATACAATTCATCCAAACAAAGTCTACAAGCAAGGCACTTTATGGACTACATCAGGCACCAAGAGCCTGGTATGATGAGCTTTCTAACCATCTGTTAGAACATGATTTCTGTAGAGGGGCCATTGACAAGACCTTGTTTTACAAAAGAAAGGGAAAAGATTTGCTACTATTGCAAGTGTATGTGGATGACATCATTTTTGGCTCAACAAATGAACAAATTTGCAAGGAATTTGAGCAAGTAATGAAGTCCAAATACCAAATGAGCTCAATGGGAGAAATGAATTTCTTCCTTGGACTGCAAGTGCAACAGAAGACAGATGGAATTTTCATCAAACAATCAATATATGTGCAAGAGATTCTGACCAAGTTCAAGTGCCAAGACTTCAAGGCAGTGTCAACACCAATGGACACACATGAGAAAATGGTACCTGATGAAAAGGGGGAGCAAGTAGACCAGCATGAATATAGGGCCAAGATAGGATCATTGATGTATCTCACAGCATCTCGGCCAGATATTATGTTTGCTGTGTGTGTCTGTGCAAGGTTTCAAGCAAACCCCAAGGTGTCACATATGCTAGCAGTGAAAAGAATATTCAAATACTTGAAAGGAAACCAGACTTGGGAATTTGGTATCCAAAGAACTCCTTCTTTGATTTGATGGCTTATACTGACAGTGACTATGATGGTTGCAACATGAGTCGAAAATCAACTTCAGGAGGATGTCAGTTTCTTGGAAACAGACTCGTGTCATCAATCAATATTAATCAATCATACCCAGTAAAATCCCACCGACAGCAAAGCTATAGGTAGGGTCTGGGGAGGGTGGGATGTAGGTACACCGTACCTCTATCCAAAGGAATAAAGAGGTGGCTTCCAGAGAGACCCTCGGCTCTAAGAACATGTGTATGAAGCAAAAAAGGAAATCAAAGTTTAACAGTTATATAAAAAACTACTACTAATTATAATAATATTAATAATAAGGTCTCAGTTTAACCGCAATATAAAAGCTAATAATAATAATAATAATAAAATATGTAAGGGAAATACCATTATGGTATGTGACCTAAACAGACTCGTGTCATGGCAATGCAAAAAACAAACCACAGTGTCAATCTCTACTGCTGAAGCGGAGTACATTGCTGCATCTGCCTGCTGTGCACAGGTTCTGTGGATTCAAAACCAACTGCTGGATTATGGTCTGAATTTCTTACTCACACCTATTTTAATTGATAATACTGCTACTATGTTCATTGTTAAGAATCCAGTCCAACATTCTAAGACTAAGCACATTGAAATTTGACATCATTTCATTAGGGATTGTCAAGAAAAAGGGCTTATAGAAATGAAAAGGGTAGACACATCTGATAATTTGGTTGATTTGTTCACCAAACCTTTAGATAAGACCAGGTTTCACTTTATGTTAAAATGCCTAGGAATGATAAATGCTGATGAGGTTTAATTTAGGATGTGTGCTTAAGTGAGGTGCTTACTAATGATATATGTTACTCACTTTGAATGTTTGCATGATTGACTGCTGTGCTAAACTGACTATTCTGTCTGCATTAATCATGTTTGTGACTGTTCTTGTGTGGAATTTCTGTTAGCTTTGAAAATTACAGCTGTTAGTACTTTGATCTGTGCTTGCATGATGAATTTTTATGATTCTAAGTACTTCGAGCATGAATCTGTGCTTGATGATGTGCTTATTGCTCTTCGAGGACAAGCATAGGGTTCTGAAAGACTATTCTAAGTGATTCGAGCACAGATGTCATTGCTCAGTTGCTCGAGCATAGACTTGCTTTGAAAAAATTTTCAAGTATTCCGAGCATGGTTCTGTACTTTATGGTGTGTTTGCTGTTCTTCGAGCACAAACAACTGATGTGTTGTAAAACACACGTATATTCCGCACCTTTTATCTACGTATTGTATTACATTTTATGTATTTTAACTTGTTTTAGATAGGTTTTACATAGTTTTTATTATCTTGTAGGCTAAGGGTTAAAAGGAAGAAAAACCGAGCTTTTGGAGCAGTGTACGAGCCTTTTACGCATACGTTTTCAAGTAAAACTCAAGGCCCGGTCCGTTACATCATGGAAAAGCCCAATCCTACTATTATATTATAATATAAAAAAGAAATAAAAACCCTAATTTGGGTAGCAGCTGCGATCGCAGCAAGAGGGCAGCAAGGGGAAGAAGAAAAACTTTTTTCGGCTTAGGGTTTGAAGGTTTTGTCGGCTAGGGAAGGAAGAACAAACAAAAACAAGCCTCGGTGATCGTTTACCATCATATTACAGCAGCAAACAGCAGCCCGGAACACCCAATATCCTTTCTTTCATAACATTGTTCAACAACTTAAATTCTCTTGTTTAATTGTTAACTAGTTTTGCACTTGATTGAGAGATTGAATTGTTTATGATTAGTATTGATCATTGGATGATCATTATGATGATTGGTATGAGTTTAATGATGATTTTGTTAAGTGTTTGCTGCTGTCCAAAAAATATGCTCGGCTAAACTTGTTAGTTCTACCTAGGAATGATGTTAATTGTTAAGTTTTGATAGGTTTTATGGATTGTTTGATTAATAGACCTTAATTGTTATTGTAAAGTTTGATTTAGACTTCAAATAGGTTGTGTTTAAGGGCTGGAAATTTTGGTGAATTATTGCATAAACCCCATGTATTGATTGATTAGTTTTGTATTGATTGATCGGTGCATTGTTTGATTCTAGACTTTGTGTTTAGGGTTTGTTTGCGGTAGGTACCACCGTAGGGTTTTGTTGCATGATTTATTGGATTATGTACAGCGGTTAGACACCTTCTTTGAGACCGAGAGGTGATAAGAAGTAGGGTCGTCTCATTACCTTTGCATGCTAGAATAAGGATTGCGCGAGAGCGAGTTCGTTTCTTATCAGGTTTATGTGTTTTGAGCAATTAGTTGATCTATTTTAGTTTAAGTTGAATTGTTCCTCTATCCTTGGTTGTGTAGTATTCATTACCATTAGGGTCGAGTGTTGGTGAGACCGTGTGACATTTGAGCCAAAACAAGGTACACCTCAGTATGTATTTACCGATTAAGCAAATAAACGCCTTTTGCGTAACAAACGAACGATTAACCGAACGGGTCAGGTTATGACCCAGATATCTCGGGGGGGCATCTATAAGTGATATACGATCTATACAAGCTAAAATATTATAAATATGGTCTTAGTTTGATAGCAAACAAGTTAAACGAAAACATGCTCGTTTAACTACCCGCTATAGATTTAAACGCAAAAGATAGTTACAAACCAAGCATTGTATCATCCGTTAAGCCGAAATAGACTTACCAAACACTTATTTGAAATGTTTTAAGCGATCCGTGAAAATATTTTTGATTTTTACAAACATATAGTATGTTTTTATAATTTTACACAAAACTAGCCGAAAAACACTCGTTTTCGCGTTGTTTAACGCACCCGATAAGTTTTTCGCGCCAAAAACCAAACCCGAACTAAATTTGGACCGGGCTTTTCGAATTTGGGCTTGAGGAATCAGAAACTTTGGCCAAAATGGGCCCAAGGTGGGCCCATATAATCCCGATCGCAAACAGCAACCCCCCCTTTTGGTTCTTTCATATTTAAACTAGATCCAAGATATTTTTAGCCTCATTTTCTTGAAAACTCTGGACATAAGCTCTGTTCCAGCCAAAAGCCTTCAAACCCTAAGGTAAGGGGCTTAAATAAGTAGCTTTTATGCTTGTTTAAACTTGTTTAATACCATAAAAACATGTCTTGGTTACTAAAATTCATTCCTAACCGTGTAAAAATCCTAAAAATGGTCCATAAATATGTTTTGATCATAAACACGGTAAGGAACCTGTTTTGATAGTTTTTTTGGCCATAAACACGGATGAAAGGGTTGAAACGACGTTTTTACGGTTCAAAAGTTCGTTTTTGTGCACTAGCCGAAACCCTAAGTTAAGGGCTGTTATGTAGATGAAATATTTCTTGGTTTGTGATATAGGACTTGTACCTAGCTTTCTTAAAAGCACAAGAACCTGAAAACTTGATTAAAAAGTCGGAAACAAGCCAAACCCGCTAAGGTAATGCCAAAACACTCGCGTACGGGCTATTTAGGTTAAGGTTGTAATGTGCATATTTTTAGGACTTGAAATTTTGCAGGAACATCAGGGACCATGTCAATGAGTTCCTGTTCAAATTTGGTAATTTTTCGACCATCCGAGAATATTTGGCGAATTTATTACCAAATTGGGACGTTTATTTTGGAAAAATAGCTAAAATACTTCAAAAATTATGAATTGTTTCTGGGAACTCAGATTTGATGTATTTTGATCACATATGAATTTTGGGATCAGTTGGAGAAGTTTAAAGGTGTTTTGTTTATTTGCGTTTGTGTGAATTTCTATAGCCGAATTTGGGCCGAAAAGAATATCGCACGAGCTTTTTACATTCTGGAATTGATACAGATTGAATTGGGACATGGATTGAGCATTCAAGAATTTTTGTGGAATTTTTGGAAATTGTTTGGGGTAAACGGACGATTTTCAGGCGAAATATAGCTGATAAAATGAATTTTTATAAATTAATAAATCAGTAAATAAATTCCAGAAATATTTTTATTAAAATCTACATATTTTAATTGATAAGTGGTTAAATTTTCATAATTTAATGATTAACGGTTAATTAATTATGCTAATCTGAATATTAGACAAATTCAATTTTTATAAAAACCGGCAAGTTTGCGACTAGCGAATCTCCGGGAATATCAAAACACCAAGAGTGATCAAAAATTATATTTTTGGATTAATTAAGTAAAAACGAACTTTTCTATGAAGAACCTGGACAGTCCGGATGGATTGTGCACGTTTCTTCTTAAATCAAACTGAAGAAACGGAAACGGGCCTCGTGGCCAATCCGGGACCCTAATAGGTGATCCTTCTTTATAACTTAATCATTTTGTTAACCAATACATTTACGCAAGCTTAGTTTCCCATAACTGTTTTCTGAACGCGTAAACGAGCAACTTGGCCCAGCTGGGAAAACGGGAATCTGAGCCAAGTTCGGTTTTGAGTATTAGACATTGAACAACATCACAACCTAAGCCTATTGCCACTTTCTGGGCGTTCCAGCTACACCCAGATTAGTTATACAGCCCAGATTAGTATTGAGATTATAATAATATTAAAATATTAATATTATTATAATGTTGATTGTAGGGACTACTGATAGCAGACCAAACGAACCACGAGCTGATACAGTACTGATTATCGACTAAACCGTGAGTTTCATGACCCCACTTTTAAACTGTTTTATGAACTTTTGGGGTGAAAAGAATGTTTGATTACATATACATACCTGAAACATGTACTGATGTGAATTATCTAAGTGCTAACACACGAAAGTCCCCACGATCACAGTGATTAACTTCGAGCCGGTGGCTTGTGAATAGTACTATTGGTTTGACAAACCCAAACGGAATCGGCCTGGTTGCCGTGTCACATAGCGCCATTTGCACATGACCATAATTATACAAACAAGCTATGTAGTGTTAGACATAGCTACCGGGGCATGTTGTGGGTGGAAAGGGGCCACAGTGGTTGATTGAGCGTGGGAAATGGAGGCACGCAGCACGAACAGTCCAGGCTTCACTGTAGCTTAGCATAATTACATCACATACATCATTTACATAGATACCTACTTATTTCATGATTACAAGTGTTGACTTGTGAACACTCATTACTGTTTTCTTGAAACTCGTGAAACTCACCAACTCTAGTAGTTGACCTATTTTAAACTGCTTTTCAGGTATACCTAAATCGGAATGATTGGGTGATCTGTTACTTACCTAAAGTGTGGGGTTGATGCTATGTGAATAGAAGCAAGGGCATTATTAGTAAGAATCTATAGTTAACAAACTAGTTTTGTTTGTATCACCTAGATTGTAAAACAATGATAGAACAAAGAAATGTAATGTATTGTAAAAATGTTTCTTTATAATTAATGTGTTGATACTAGAGGTGTCTGTTACATTCCCGTTTTACAATTCCGCATTGTGCTAGTTGGGGTGTGACAGACCGAGAGGTGATCCATCATTAGAACACGTTAGCAATTGTTTCCCGGTTTGGTCGTTTTAGCCGATTTTGAGTAGTTAGGGTTTATTGAGTGAGACCGAGAGGTAATCCAGTGAGCCCGAGCGATCCTTAGTCGTGTCATCTTTAGGGACCGGTGTCTTGAAATCATCCAATCCATGAGCTTGTTAGGCCTACAAATTGATTCAGACCTAGGTAGACGTTTTTCTTCATCCTAAGTTAACACATTTAGTTTTCCGTTAAGTTTTCTATTTTTGGTAAGTTTCGTCAGACAGTTAGGTTAGTTCAGTTAAGTTAAAAGAAATCAAAAATCAATTAAATATTACTATAGGGTCATTATTATAGGGTTAATTGAGCTTAGTTGTGAGGGTCATTATTATAGGGTTATTAGACACACATCAACAACTCACAATTTCGAGCACAAATGATATGTTTTTGATGTTCGAGCATGGACATGTGCTATGGAAAACTTTTTAAGTATTCCTAGCACAAATCTATTGCTCGAGTACAATGTTCAAGTCTTCGAGCACAAACTCTGTAATGCTACATCGTAAGGCTGCTCGATAGAGTTCCGAGTATGCTCGATGGATTTCTAAGTATGCTCGACTGTAATTGTGTGCTTTGCTGAATGAAATGTGCTATGTGAGTATTGTGTGTGTGACACTAGTGAAGTGTCTGCTTGTCAAATGTGCTTAAAAGACTACACTGTTTTCAGAATCTAAGCTAAACTAATGACCTGTCAAAAGAAATGATTTTGAAAATGTAACATGTTTCATGGTAAGCAACACTGTTTTGGTGCTCATACAAGGGAGATGATAACATTATCCAAGTTCCTAATCAGAAGTGAAAAGTGTTTTTGAAGTGGAGATTAAATCCAACTAAATTGGGAAATGATATATTGTCTAATCTCCTAACTCATGGATTATAGGCTTAAAAGATTTCTGCTCAGTAAACTGAGAATTTGTGTAGCTTCTTCTCATGAGTGCAGTGATCTATGTGATACGAATACCATAATCATGCTAAGTTTGATGTGGTGATTAATTTGAAAACTAAGGTATGTTTCCTTGCACATCTCTCCGAATGATAGGCAGAAAGACAATTATCCAATCATACACGAGCTTGTTAATGTTTTGGTCTACCAAAAACAGTTTATCAAATTATGAGCAGCTACTAAATAGCTATATATATATATATTTGAAAGTTTATAATCAAAAGAAAATGAAGCAAATGAAAAAGAGTGAAAAAGAAAATGAAATATGCTTCAAAATCATTAATGATAAATAAATATATCATGACCTTAAGGGGCACTAACAGAACTACAAGAGTGGGGCATTCAAATAAGTCCTAAACACTCTGAATGAAAGGCATGTAAGTCCGGATGGCTTGTAAGTTCAACGTTCAACCTTATGGTCTGATATATATGTATCTTATTACTCAATAAACTGCTCGGACAAATAAAAATTTTGACCAACGCATCAAGGGGTTGAAGTCAATTCGGGGTGATTCGGAGAAAGCTAAATAAGCTTTGAGAAGAGATAAGGAACAACTAAAGTCTAAAATGTGACCATTCATACTCATGCAACTAATTGAACCTGAAGAATATCAGATTGTCCAACAACTAAAGTCTAAAATGTGACCATTCATACGGCTGAAAATAAAGTGGTGTGACAGTTATTGGACAATCTGATCCCATGTTGAGATCTTTCCAATGAACTGACATAAATTTTTGAACTGGACTTTGATCTCTTGTTCACCTCAAACCCAAGCTTGAGCAAACGGAATGATTTCATTAACTTGTAATCCTAATTATTGCAAAGTTTGAGTGTGATTTTTGTCTTAATTTCTAGGCAAATGATTTTGACTTCACCACTGTTATCTGTGTTTGTTCTAAGTATTTTCGAGTATGGTCAAGGAATTAAACTGTACTTCGAGCTTACTTTGGATGTGTTGTTATCTTTGATCTTCAAGCACAAAGATATACTTTGTTATTTTACTAAGTATCTTTGAGCATGATTGCATAAGTATGATTTCAAGTCTACAAGCATGAGAACTGAATGATAGGAAACATCTAAGTGTTTCGAGCAAGGTCTGTGCTAGGTGTCTTAGTGAGCGTTTAGAGATGATTGAGTTAAAATTTCGAGATGAGGAAAGATGATTCTACTGACAAGAAATTTTCGAGCACACTAGGGTACCAGTTTCTGTGCTCGAGTGCGGGATGAGGAAAGATTTAGTTTGATTTAAGGCTTTCGAGCACACTATACTTCGAGCACACAGGAATGCATCTCGAGCATAGGAAATTGATATGATATATTTCTAAGTATGCTTGAGCAAGCATTGTACCATGTCCTTGTGTACAGGGGGAGAAAGTTTTTATTTTGGCTGTATACTTGAGCAAGGGTGGTAAATGTGAATTTGAAATTAAATGACAACTGTCGTGTGCTAGAAGACAAACCAAGGTACTGTACCACCAAATCGTTAGGTATAAAAAGGGGACTCAGAAAGTTTTTCACACATTTCTCTCTAATTAAACCTAAACGAAAGCCCTCTTGCTCGTGCTATCTCCCTCTTGCTCGCTTTTCTATTACTTGTTAATTTCTCTTCGGTTATAGCCATTAGCTCTGTTTTGATTTCGGTAAGACATCGCTGTTCGATAAACGTCGCACCGATTTTGAAATTAGGGTTTCCAATTGAACAAATTGACTAACTGTTTACTTGTTTTGCAGGTACGCATATTACTACGGAACAGGTTAATTGAAGACGCCATTAATCATCCATCTATTCTCATAAATTAGTTTTGCAACTTTGTGTACTGACAACTCTTCTTGTTTTTGCAGAACTGATGGCTTTCAAATTCGAAAAACGGGATAATATGTGTGCTCGGTTGGAGATAGATGATGACAACCGTGAGTTGGAGCCAATGATAAACTTTTTGAGAAACTCCAATCTGAGGGTGGCTTTAACTACCGACCCCACAATATACAGAAATCATATTTCGGATTTTTGGGGGTCTGCAACATATGTCAATGACGTCAATGGGGAAAGAATTGAGGCGTCGATTCTAAATCATGACATTTAGATAACTGAAGCCTCAATCAGAGCTGCTCTGGAACTTAATGACAATTTTGAGGATCAGCCGTCCTACTCAGTCCCAAGGTTACTAAGAGTCTTTCAAGAGACTATGGGCTATCAGGGAGGAGTTAAGGAGGGACAGTTTCAAAAGGGAAGTTTTCCGTTAATCTACAGATTTTTGATTCACCACGTTATTCAGTCTCTATCTCCACGACGAGGGACTTGGACGTTGCTGAGTCGAGAGCATGGGTCTCTCACTGTCGCCATTCTTTACCAGCAACCCTTCAACATTTCAAGACTCATCTTTCAAGGGTTGATTTCAAATGTAGAGAAGCCAATTCATCAAAGATTCATAATGTATCCACGTTTTCTGCAGATCTTAATAAACAGAGCCTTACAAGACATTCACAGGACAGGGCAGATTTTGAGGGTGAAAGACCCAAATATATCCAAATGTATGAAAGATGCTCAGAGTAAGTTTATTGAGAATGATGACTGGGATGTACTTCCATGGTTACTCGTACCTGCACTGGGTGCTATTGATGTACCGAGGACCCCTGGCAACAGTGACGAGGAAGATAATGATGGTGCTGATGGAGGAGATGAGATGGTTATTGACAATGCTGCTGATGCACAGGTTGTAGTTGACGAGACTGTGTATGAAATTGGTCAAGAAGCTTATGAGCCAACTGATAATGCTGATATTGGTTCTTCACCTGCCACAACTGAGCCAACTGAACAAGACATACCTATCCATCCTCAACCTACTACAAAACAACTGCACCTACTCTCCCAACCAAATCCCAAAACCATACAAAGTGTCATCCCCTAAAACCGCAGAATCTGAACTATCCTCTGAACCAGCTCCAAAACCTACTGCTGAAACCCCAACATCGAGTCCCAATCTTTATGAGGTTGTGTGTGAAAATGCCAAACTTGAATTTGAAAACATCATGTTAAGAGAACGTAATGCCATTTTGGCCAGACGGAACTCGGCATTGGAAGCTGCTCTGAATGAAGCTTTAATGAAGATTCGAACCCTTGAGGGGCAGTTTGAGGTTGAGAAGACCTCAGATGCACCAAAACAGGGGGAGAATATTAAGGTTGAAGAGGAGGTTGGACCATCTGATGCTTTGAACATGCTAAACCAAGCATATGATGATGGAGAATCGGAGGATGAGGGGGAGGATAAACAAGAAGATGAATCTGAAATAGAAAATTTGAAAAGGAAAGAAAAGGGCAAAGGGGTTTCACTTACAGACGATGACTTACACCCCTGCCTCAACACACAACTCAGTGTGATGACATTTTGTTTAAATAAAATGTAGTTGATCAAGACATGACTGAGGCTGAATCCGTGAAAACAACTATAGAATTGATGAATGAAGAACTGGAGAACTTGGAGAAGGAAGAGAAGGAGGAAATTCCACAAGAAGTCATGGAAGCCTTAATAAACATGAAGGAAAAGGAAGAGGCAGGAGAGAGGAAATTAAAGGAGGCTGATGATGCTATTAAAGCTACATTGGAGGCCCTAAAAGCAAGAAAAAATGATGATACACAAGAGCCCACATCAGTTAAACAAGATGTATTTGAGCCTGAAGTGGCTGAAGAGCCTGCAATGAATGAACACGAAAAAGATGAAGAGCCTTTGATTACTGAGCCTGAAGAGGTTGAAGTAAATGAAGATGAACTGGGATTGGGACCAGTTATTCATGAAGAAGATGAAACCTTTGAAGTCTCAGCCAACACTATGGTTAAGTTGATTATAATGAAAGATCTTACACTGATTCTAAATAATCTTGAAAGACATCACCCAGAGATTGTGATGGCAGCAAGAAAAGCTCAGCAAGACTTTATAAACTTGAGTTAAGGAGAACCAGAAGTGGAGGAATATGTTGAACCAAGTGAACCCATCACTCAAGAGGTCACTGAAGAAACTCATAGAAATGAAGATGTTATTGACGAATCTGAGTCAGTGGATGAGGAGATAATTATTGAAGAACCAGAAACAGAAGTGGAGCAGCCCGATACATCCACTCCAACTCAATCAAGTTTAAAAAGAAAAGACACAACTGATATTGAGACACCAAAGTCCAAAAGACAAAAATCGGTTAAGAAAATGGTGTATAAGATGAGGGGAGACAAACTTGATGAAAGAAGAAGAGCTCAATCCAAACAAAATGATCAACCAATGATTGAGGCTCTTCATAACCTTGAAGAAGTGGTTGACTTGGATGGTGAAAATGAAGATGAGGAAGAATTGAAGAAAGTTGAAAAGACAAATGAAGATGTTGAGTATATGATCAGCTTGGGTTATGATCCTTTGTATGTTCAAAGACTATCAAAAGAGGATGTGGTAAAAGAAACTGATGGTTGGAAGGCGAGGAAATGTAAAAGGGAAGTCCTACTAAAGGCTGGCCACAAGCCAGCATTCCTCAACTTACAACCCTTTGACACGATTGATAATTTATATAAAAGGGCTCTCATGGAGGATCTATCTGAGTATGTGAGAAAGGTGTCTAAGAGAAAGGAAGAGAAAGAAAAGAAATTTACAGAATCTGACAGCAGCAAGAGAAGAAGGCAAATGATGAAGCAGAGTATGAATCCTTGAAAGCTAAACACAAAGATATAAAATTTCTTCAGCTGTATGGCTATAGCTACAACTACTTGATAAATCTCTCTCCTAAAGAACTGAAAAGAAGAATTCAACATATTAAAGACTCTCACAAAGATCAAGAAAGTCGAGAAAAATTTGAAAGAGAGCAGGAGTTAAAAATGAGATTACAAAAGGAAAAAGATGAAGCTGAAAGGAAAAATCAAGAATTAAAGAAGTGGTTTGAGGACCCTCAGAGGGTAGAGATGTTAAAAAGAATTGTGATGGAGAAAGGAATGTTAGAAGAACAATTTCAGAACATGCCTCATGCTGAACTAATGGAAATATATCACAGAGAGCAGAGGATTATCTTGAAACACAGAGGAAATTTCAAGAAGACAGAAGGAGGGCAGAACAAGAAGTTCATGCAGAAATGATGAATGCCCTCCACAAAAAAGGAGTAAAAATGTCAAGACTGGTAATACAAATAGAAGATACAATAAAGAGATGGTATGTTGAAGAAGGTCTTGATAAGATAAAGAAGGTTGAAATGGGGAGCTCAAGCAGAACCCATAGGTCAGAGAGTGTGAGGCCTGTGCAGCCAAGAAACTTGAATTAGCCCACACATCTCTATTTTGACAGAAGATCAAAGACCTTAAGGGTTGTGACTGAAGATGAAGCAGAACATCTCATCATCTTCATAGATGATTTGAGAAATTTTTCAAAAGAACAACTGACCAAGATGGCTGACCTAACTTTATATGACAATCAAGAAAGGAGTCAACCATCTGGTCAACTGAGGAATGATCTCTCCAAGTTTTTAAAACAACAAGTAGAAAATGGATTCCCATTTCTACAGCAGAAGAAGAGAGAGATCAGGAGCCAAGCAGAAAAAGAGAAGGGGAGGAAGAGAATCAGTGAAGTTCACATATCTGAGCTTGCCCTCTCTGAATCAAAGAAACAAAGAACTTTAGCAAGCATCTCTCACCAGAAAAGGAAGACCTTAAAAGAATGCTTGGCTACGAGAGAAGTGATGAAGGAACCCAACTCAAGAGTACAACAATTTGGAAGAATCACATACATAACGTACAATTCACATGATGATTCGACCACTTTGAGAAATGAGTCTGGGATACCTATTGCAGTCATAAAGGAGGATGGAGATCTGCATTATATGCATCCTCAAGACCTACAAGATTTAATTAATGCAAGATTCCCTAGTGATGCCTCTGACTCCTCGGAACTTGACATGCTGAAGCAAAGAGCTGCATATGTGAAGAAACTAAAGGAAAGAGCGGAAGCCAAGAACAGAGGAAGAAGATAACATAATGGAGCTAATGAATGATTGATTTTTATTTCTGTTTATCTTTATATTTGGTTTGATTTGAAAAAATTTAGTTTGTAATGCCCATGTGGCAGAATTCCAATTATGTAATGAAATGACATGTTCTTAAATGATTTATCTAGAAATCTGATACATGTATGTTTTGGTGCATCTGAGCTTGTTCCAATCTAGGGGGAGATTGTTGGGTCGGATTTTTGATAAGGAAGATTGGAATCTTCTCAACCTCCTCAGAAACGACTAAGTATGGAATTCGAGCAAGCCCAGACGATCGAGCATGGTTTTTACTACTTCGAGCAAGGTTCTGAACCTTAAATGGTTGATTCTTCTAAATTTTATAGGCTTCGAGCAAGCTACACTTCAACGAGCAAGAGTATTTTTCTATCGAGCATGGATTTCCAATCGAGCAAACAGCTTGATCATACAAGTTCCAGCCAAGTGTTACGAGCACAGGATGATCGAGCACATGGGGACGAGCATGGATGCAATAAGAGGATGTCACGTGAATCAAAGCAAAGACTTCGAGCACAGTTCATTTACCGAGCAAGATTTACATCTGAGCATGCTAAAGATTGCTGAATAAGAAAAGCTGAAGACATCAAGAAGAATGAGCTTGCTCGATGGACTTATTCGAGCAAAGTTTGGACAAGTCAAGAGGAATGAAGCTTACTCAAAGGGAATATGTATTCTTCGAAAGAGAATATATTCCAAGTAAAGTCTGCTCGAGGATACTCACCGAGCACACCTAGTATAGGAAGTTTGCTCGAGCAAGGTATGTACCTTGCTTGAGGACTGTAACACTTGTATTAGATTAATCTTTCATTATGTAATGACTAGGACGTCTGAAAAGGAAAGTCAAGGTCTATAAATAGACGTCCTAGGGTACCTTTAAGGTACGGGGTTTTCGACACAGATTTCTATGTACGGATTTCGAGAGCCGCCGCCGTCACACAAAACCCTAGACATTTCATTCACTGTTCCATTGACATATCATTAAATATAGTGAATCTTTGTCTCTGAAAGAGTATTTACTGATTATCATTTACTGTTTTGTGTTTGATATCTGTTCACAATCCTTCACTCTCAATCATTGGATATCCTGATTCTGCCAGGATATTCAATCGGTCATTTGAGTATTCGAGTTGGTGTGTTCTTGTCAAAACTTTGCTAAGGTTTCACCCGACGATCGGTCCTGACAATTCCCGCTCATATTTCGGCGAAATAGAATGACTGGAAATTAGTGTTTCGAAACTAAGTTATAAAATAGTTGAAAACCAAACATCTGCTCAAAACTAAGCTATAAAATAGTCCAAAAATATCCGGCTTAACAGCGGGCGCCAAAGACACAGTGGGTATCTTGGGTTTGTGTTGGGTTCTGGATTGGTTAGGTCATAGATTTAGTGTTTACGCATTTTGTTATAGTTGGTGCTGATGAATTTTGATGCATTTGGGTCATCATGGTCGGGATCACGACTGCCAATTGCTTGAAGATATGGCCATTGTTTTGTGGTATGAGTTTCCAGAGCGACGTCGAGGAAGACAAAAAGACATGCTGCGAAGCAACAAATATTCACGAGATATGGAACGTAAATATGAAATTCGAATTGACAACCAAAAGAAACGCTATATGAAATATTCCTGAAACTAGAATCAATTTATACAAATCATGAAAATAAATAAATAAAATCATATGAAACAAGGTCTGCAATTGAAATTGGAATGTCCATGAATCACCATGAGTTTTCATATTTCGATAACATTTTCATAAATTTTTAAATAATCAGATGGAAACTATATCAAATTTGAAATCAGAATATCCATAAACCACTATGGATTTTCGTATCCTAATACAAACTTAATATAAACAGTGAAATCGAACTGAAAATCATAGTTTTTTTTTTCAAACTAGTGTTGGTGGAAAAAATATTTACCCACTTAGTGTTATTTAAAAATTATTTACCAACCTAGTATTGATGGAAGAAAAGTATCATCATTTTGATGTTTTCTATTTATTTTTATTCACCATTTTACTTTTTTTTCTATTAGTTAGTAAATTATTTATTTTTGATTCATGTTTCTTTTACATGTTTTATCCGAAAATGTAGGAACTTATTTTTTATATTTTTTTTCAATCAAGTGAACAACCTTTTTTATATTTTTAGGTAACTCATTTTAAATCTTTTCATTATCTTTTTTTATATTTATTTTTCTTATTTATTTTCAAATATATATTTTTTTGTCTTTTTGTTTAAATATAATCATTTTACATATTTTGTTTTTTTTTGGTTTGTTTGGTACCATAACAAACCTAGTCGACACGGATAGAGTTTGTGTTGAATAACCGCCATAACGAATGTGCTTTCACAACGCACGAGTTTACCGACTTCAATTGTTTTTTTTCTTAATATGTTCATTTTACAAGTTTATATATTTGGTTTAGATCTGGTACCGTAACAAACCTGGTCGATACTTACCAAATTCGCCTTGAATAGTCGCCGCGACTCATGGGTTCTACCAACGCCCAGGCTTTAATGATTTTTGTTGGTTTTTATTTTAATATATATGAACATTTTACAAATTTAGTTTTTAGATTTAGTTCTGATACCTTAACGAACCTAGCCGCCTGATTGAATTAGCGTCGAATAGCCGCCACAACGTTTGTATTTTACCAACGTCTAGGTTTATTGATCTTGTTGTTTTTTCTTGATTTAAACATGTTCATTTAAGTTTGTCTAATTTAATTACACGTTTTCTTTTTTAGTTACAATAAAAAATTTAGAACGAGTTAGCAAAAATATATAAAGTCTACTTGATAAAAAATGAATATATTTAAACAATAAGAAAAGAAATAAATATTTAGAAAAAAAATCAAATAAGAAAAGATTTAGAATGACTTACTAAAAAATAAAAAAATGTTGATTATAAAAAAATTAAAAAGAAGTTAATGAAATTATCAGATAAAATAATATAAGAAACAAATCTAAAAAGTAGATTAACTAATAGAAAAAAAAAACTTAAATTAGAAATTGGATAAAAAATAAAAAAACACAAAAATAGTAAATACTTTTTTCTGAGTTTTTTTCCCTAAATAGTGCTGTAGAGAAAAATATTTATCAATATAGTGTACTTAAAAAGGTATTTACCAATTTAGGGTTTTTAGATTTCATTCTCATAATATCATTGGATAGCCTATAACTTTAACTAAACAAATTATTTAAATATTTTTAAAAGTGAGATTTTGTTTCTTATTAAATAATTCTGTTTTTTTCTTCTTCCATTAGATAAACTTGTTTTTTATATAATAGTAATAACATATAAAATATATAAAACAGCATAAGTAACACATGAAATATGCTTTTCGTTGTGTATAAAAATTTCAAAAAGAAGAAATAATACAAATAAATTTATAATTCTTTAGTTCAGAAATTTTATTTTATATTATGCATATGCTAAATTTTATAAATTTAATTTGTCTTTTATATATAATTATTGTAAAAATAATTAACAAGCTAGCTCAACGAGCCACAAGCTGGCTTAAGCTTTTAACGAGTCGAGTTTGAGCTTGACTTTTCAAGTTATTAAAATAAACGAGCCGGGTTAAGCCAGTTCTTTTTTCAAGCATAAGCTCGAGCCTTGGTTCGGCTCCTAATCAGAATAAGATTGTTATTGGCAAATTTATTTTTGTCTCTATGTTGAATTCAAATATGGCGATTCAAACAACAAATTTCATATGCAACCTTCTCAAACTAAAACTTATATATTGACATTATCTGAAAATATTATACATTTTGTTACCTTATTATACAAAGTAATGCATTTAATACTTACTATAATTGCAATGGAGATTATATAAAGAAACTAAAGTGCATAAAAAACAAATCGGTACCGTAGAATAATTTAATATTTACTACAATCGCGATGGAAATTATAAGAAAGTGAGATTATCAAAATATCAAAAGTTAAAAAGTTAATACGAACAAAAAAAATACCTAACCAATCAATTCCAGTACGCTATTCGTTGTCCAGCTTGATCAAATTTCATATCGGAATTTTTGTAAATCGTACTATTCCGATCTCATCCGTAATTGCACCTAATCTTCGTGTAGTCTTCCTGTTGTTATTATTTTACAAACGTTTATAATAATAATAATAATAATAATAATAAAAAAAGAATCTCTCAATATTTTGATAACTGCAAAGTAAAAAAAAAATGTTTTATCTTATTAAGAAAAAAAATACACATGTATTGAATATAAAAAGTAGTTCACATAAATTTTAAACTATTTTGTTTTATTAAAGTTATAGGTTATCCAATTATAATAGAAGGGAGATAAGTTAAAAACACTAAATTGGTAAATACTTTTGAAGGAATACTATTTTGATAAATATTATTTCCCACAACACTCTTTTCGGGAAAATCACTTTTTTCCATCAAAATAGTTTGGTAAATAGTTTTTCAAGGACACCATAATGGTAAATCTTTTTTCCGCCCACACTAGTTTGGGAAAAATCTTCTGAAAATCAAGTTTTCATGTATCACTATGATTTTTTGAAATTTCAATTTAAACCACATATAAACTTAATATATAAATAAAGAAAACGAATTGAAACTTGAGTGTTCATGTATCAGCATGACTTTTCAAATTTTCAATTTAAACCACAATAAAACCATTGAATTACTGGAATCACACGTTGCATGAGTCACCATGACTTGTATGTAAATTTAAGAGTAGTGTAACAATTTTCTATTCATAGAGGAAAATGATCACGTTTGACGGCTTACATTGGTGGTTTGTATAGCGTTTTATGTGGTATGCTTTGGCCTAATAGGTTCCAACACCCTTTTCGCTCCAGGTAATCAACCAAGTCCCGCGGCTGATTGGGATTTATGCGTATCGCTCATCCTTAGGTTAAAAAACGTTGATGACAAGAGTTCGAAAAACCAGTGTGTTCCCTTTCCGGTTACTACATACCCGCCGCATAGACCCATCTTTAAGGAGGGAGAAAAATCGAAATATTGAAACATGAATTTTAGTGAAATATCACAAAAATCGTTAAAAGAAAAGAATATGAAATCGTTTACGCAATGTCATTGGAATAGTGTGTGAATATGTGTACATGCAATATAATGAAAAAAATATAACTATGTATAACGAGCACATGAACAAATCATAAAAGCGTGCACATAACACATTGAGTATATATCATGGACCCTAAAGAAATACTTACAACAATTTTTGGTTGTTACGTGTAACTACCTATCTTATAGTCATCCGTTCTGATACCAATCTGTAACACCCGACCTTGGAGTTAATATGCCTGGACAGAATATGTTGGGCCGGTACGTATAAACTGCTCATGCCACTATTAATATGAAAAATATAATTATTTGATTTCATTAACTCACATGTATACAATTCAGCATGAATCAAATAACAATACAAGAACTTTGAATTTCATTATGATATATTTATAATAACTTCATGGTCCAACTATCTAGTCTTCATCCTCAAATTAAACTTCAACCTAGAGCATGTTTAAAATATGTAAGACCCCGATCCCGGTAACCTTACACTCGGTGTTGGATTTACTCATAAACTCCGTTTGATATAGCGGAAGCATAATCAATTTGCAGTGGAAACTAAAACCTTTTACATAACAACCTTATTCTCTAACTATTCTTCAATATGGATAGCCTCGTACGCGCCTCAAGCTTGCCATGTCATCACAATACCTGCTTGCATACTAAAGTGAGCTATACTCTTTCTAACGTATCTTTACTTTCACAACATACGATTTATAAGCAAATCACATCTTTCATACATGCATATATAGCATAACGTTTATAATTATTTACTCACTTTCTCTATGTCTGTCTATCAATCATTTCATAACTATATTCTTATAAACTTACTCCTAACTAAGCCTCCTACTCTTACTCATAACCGAGACTCCTATCTTTGCTCATAACCGAGCCTTCCTTGCTCGTACCCGAGCCTCCTATCTTTGCTCATAACCAAGCCTCCTATCTTTGCTCATAACCAAGCCTTCCTTGCTCGTAACTGAGCCTCCTATCTTTGCTCATAACCGAGCCTCCTATCTTTGCTCATAATCAAAGCTTTCCTTGCTCGTAACCGAGCCTCCAATCTTTGCTCATAACTGAGCCCTATAAAGTTAGAGGGATTTTCCATCCTAATTTATTATGCATGCATGAGTCCCGAAGGCTCTACGCATATACACATTTTTCTATACATAGAATTCATACTCATTGATATTCATATCACATTCTACACAAGCATTAGTAGGATATGCTACTTAACTCTTTCTATTCTAGCTATCATTCAAACATTCAAATATATATATATATATATATATATATATATATATATATATATATATATATATATATATTAATAAATTAATATATATAAACACACGTTCTTACAAGATATATGTCATTAACTAAAGTCACATATATCTATTCCTTCACATAGGAGTATGCATACAGCCCCAAAAACATTTAAAGGAAAAAGAGGGCTAGAACTCACCTGGATCTTGTTACGTTCACCGTTAATAGTAATTCCCTTCTTCAATTGTGCCTGACTAACTGTTTATAACATACTCGTATTAAACTCTATATTTTTTTGATCTTTATTCTCTAAAAATAACTGGGTTAACTTTTAAGTTAGCCGAACCGACATGTATCCTTCTTATACAATTCATATTATTTTAATATTCTTGACCATAATTTGTTAACGAACCGACTTCATTCGTTCACGTCCTTATCATATATATTTATTATCATATTTATATTTATTATTATATTATTTCATTACTGTCCATATTTATTAATGTTTTATTATAGCTTTATTATTTAAGTATTAATATTATTGTAATACAACCCTTATTTATTATTATTATTATTATTATCATATATATATATATATATATATATTATATATATATATGTATGTATGTATATATATTATATTCACTTCGTCATTATTAATTCACGTTCTTACTCATTTACAAGTTCACGTTCCTTAAGCGAGTTCGGGTCGTGTCGGGTCCATACCTAACTCCATTAACAATTTCATTCCTTCAACGAATGGGCTCTTGTGTTTGGTTCACCTTCAATTCACATTCCCTTATTTGGGGCTGGTCACGGATTCTAAACGAGTCGGGTCTTAGGTTCGGGTTTCGTTTATGTCTTCACATCTCCACATATCTTTTATTATATAAACATTTTATTATTATTATTATTATTATTATTATTATTATTATTATTATTATTATTATTATTATTATTATTGTTGTTGTTATTATTATTATTATTATTATCATATTTCACCTACCCTCCCCTACCTCACATGAATAAGAAGACCCAATACACACCCTCCTTCCTTATGTTCATTATTAGGTGCCACCGCCACCACTCCTTCTTACCCCGGCCACCATATTCACGCGAAGAAGATGATGAAGGAGCTGGTGTGCGGTTATATATACATATGTATGGATCGAGTTCTCATGTTTCTTCTTCTCTATTCTCTTCCCTTCTAACCTAGCCACCGCCGTCGCCAAGATTCGCACGGGATACGGAATCACTCCTTCGCGCGGGATTTTGCATAAAATTTCCGCTCAAGGGTTTCGCGTAAGGTTTTCACGTGACGAGATTCGCATGGGTTTTCGCGTGACGGGATTCGCTTAGGTTTTTCGCGTGACGAGATTCGCATAGGTTTTTCGCGTCGCATGTCGGAGCTTCGCTTCGTATGAGGGAACTTCGCACGGGGTTACTTCGCTTCGCACGGGATTCGTATGGGATGCGAAATCCACGTGTTTCGCACGAGATCCGTGTCTGTTTCTGGTTCGCTTACCCCACTTCGGGTTTTGTGCAAGTCATCTGTTCACCGTAGATGAATTTTTACTTTTGTCGCAACTCAGATCTGGGTCACATCTTGGGGCTGTTTGTGTGTAGCGTGGAGAACAAGGAAACTTTACGGATCCGTGGTTCAAGTCTCATGATTTTGGCCGAGCTTTCGGGAATCCGGGTTCCATCGGTCACCGGATCAAGTTTTCTTAACATCTTGTTGTTATTATTTATTGTATTATTATGGTTTTTGTCAAATCTTTATTACCATTATCATTCATTTGGTTTAATTGAATCTTGTCTTGAATGAGTTCGTTTATGTCGGTCAGACTTGATTCATTCGTTATTATTCTTAACGAAAAGAGAACGAATTTAAAATGAATATAATGTTTACCCCTTTGGTGTGGTTGAATAGATCTTGGATGAATGAGCTAGGTTCGGAATGTTTGGTATAGAAGATTTTTGTGTGTGTATGTGTGTGATAAGGATTGGATGACGATGGTGAAATGATGAGGAAAATGATAGATCTAGGGTTTTAGGGGTTTAAATAGGCTAAGCCCAAAGGCTTTTAGGCCCATAATCATGTTTAAGTCCAATAACTTTTCTTAATATTATCCATACTCTATATATTATTTAATTTATTTTAAACTACGCCGCACGATACTATAACTAAAATAAAACCCGAAATACTTAATTTATTTATCTATTGAAATTGGGCGTTACAAGTCTTTCCTCCTTAAAAAGGTTTCGTCCTCGAAACCTGCTTAATCCTTTTGAAACGAACGCTCAATGTATTCACTTCCTTTTTCGAGCCGCCCTAACCTCTAGCTTACCGGTTTATCCTCTTTACCCTCTGCCTTGAAGTCACCGAGTGGTAGCTTGCCCATAAAGCCAGAACTTGACAAGTCTCGTCTAGTCTCTTAAGAGGCATTGCATTATACTATTCTAACAATACCGTCTATTTTAAATTCTGAGGTCACGTATCACATGACTGCCGTCCATAAGGACCCATTCATATCATAATTCAATCCATAATCATCACATTTAATCATAAGTCTTAAATTTAAACTTAAATAGTAAGCAAGAAGTCTTTAAAGTCATATATAACATAGTACTTACACAAAATAACTCATTCTTCTCAAATGCTCCTTCCTTCAGCTTCCTTCCTTGACAGGGGACTCTAAGTCTGCGCCTTCTTTCCCGCTTCTCCCCCTCCTACTTTGGGCTTTTTGCATTTATAATCCTTGTGACCAGCGTCCCCACAGTTGAAACACTTGTTGTCCTTCTTACATTCCCAAAAGAAGTGCCCCATCTTCCTGCATCTGTAACATGCGTTTGACCCCACCCTACACTCTCCAGAGTGTTTCTTTCCACAGTTGTTACAAGCAGCAATCTCATTCGTCTTTGTCTTTTTCTTGGGTGGCTCATCACTTTCAGTATCCGTCTTCTTGGAGACTGGTTTCCTTCCTTTCTTCTCTTCCACCTCCACCTCATCCACAGCCAGATCTTCGTAAACCATCTCTTCCAGTTCGACTGTGGAATCAAAAGTAGCATGTCTATTTACCTTGACCAGTGTGCGAACGTTCGATGGTAGTCCTCTGACATAGCACTTGATTCTCTTTGCTTCGGTATTCACCATCTCGGGAACAAGCCTTGACATACGGTTAAACTTAGTAGTGTACTCGCTATGTGTCATCCTTCCCGCTTTCAAGTTCATAAACCTCATCTCAGCCCTTTTAACCTCAGCATCAGCACAAAACTTCCTCATTACCATCTCTCTCAGATCATCCCACCTCATAGCCTTAATCTCAGCAGCAGACTTTCTTTGTTCAACAATTTTCCACCAAAACATAGCCTCATCAGCAAATGATTAGGTAGCGAAGCCCATAGCTTGGGTGGGACGGCACTCGCTAATGCGGATAACCTTATCTATTGTGGTTATCCACTGAAGAGTAACAATTGCGTCACCAATACCAGTTAGCTTAGGTGGGTCACAACCTTTGAAGGTTCTGTAGTTGCAACCACCTCGGCCTCTTTTCCCTTCATTCATCTTCACAGAGCGATCCTCGCTTGATGCCTCATTCTCGGTCTTAGTATCCTTCTTACTACTCTCACCAGTCCTCTCAGCAGTCTTAGTATGGATTTCAGTAGACTTATCGGATTGGAGATTCTTCACAGCCGCAACAACAGCTTGAGTAATCGCAGCTTGAATACCAGGATCTAGCTGATACTCTTCTTTTCTCACAGTTGTTCTCCTTTATTCCTCAGTCTCGATGATCGGTTCCTCGGGGGGGGGGGGGGGGGTGCTCAGGTAACATGTGGCCTCCCGCGGCGTCCTCCTTGTCCAGTAGTCTTAGTACCAACCATTCAAATTCTAAAGGAAAAACACAAACATCGTCACGTGAGGAACTATTTAGTACAACGATAGAAGGGTGTAGGTAATAACAGCGGCTAGCTGGATTAGCTGATCACGCTACTTTTCGTGTCCTATACAATTGCTTTCATGAGTTTACTTGTGCTTGGTTCTACTTAGAGCAGTTAAACAATCAAACATTTCAAATATAAGCAAGCAATCCTACTTCTAACAAATTCATATAACTTTCTTACTTATCCCTTCGTTATACGTAAGGAAATTTACGTACTTAGATTGCTTGAGTGGTATACGGCTATCCATATCGTCTTTCTTCTTTGATCCCATTTTTTGTTTGAGTCTAAACATGTAAGGATTCTTAAATCTCTCAAACTTTTGCTCTGATACCAACTTGAAAGGCCCCGATCCCGGTAGCCTTACATTCGGTGTTGGATTTACTCATAAACTCATTTTGATACAGCGGAAGCACAATCAATTTGCAGCGGAAACTAAAACCTTTTACATAAAAACCTTATTCTCTAACTATTTTTCAATATGGATAGCCTCGTACGCGCCTCAAGCTTGCCACGTCATCACAATACCTGCTTGCATAATAAAAGTCAACTATATGCTGAGTGAGTTCTAACGTTTCTTTACTTTCAGAACATACGATTTATAAGCAAATCACATCTTTCATACATGTATATATAGCATAACGTTTATAATTATTTACTCACTTTCTCTATGTCTGTCTATCAATCATTTCATAACTATATTCTTAAACACTTACTCCTAACTGAGCCTCCTACTCTTACTTATAACCGAGCCTCCTATCTTTGCTCATAACCGAGCCTTCCTTGCGCGTACCCAAGCCTCCTATCTTTGCTCATAACCGAGCCTCCTATATTTGCTCATAACCTAGCCTTCCTTGCTCGTAACCGAGCCTCCTATCTTTGCTCATAACCGAGCCTCCTATCTTTGCTCATAATCAAAGCTTTCCTTGCTCGTAACCGAGCCTCCAATCTTTGCTCATAACTGAGCCCTATAAAGTTAGAGGGATTTGTCATCCTAAATTATTATGCATGCATGAGGCCCGAAGGCTCTACGCATATGCACATTCTTCTATACATAGCATTCATACTCATTGATATTCATATAACATTCTACACAAGCATTAGTAGGATATGTTCCTTAATTCTTTCTATTCTAGCTATCATTCAAACATTCAAATATGTTTATATATTAATAAATTAATTTATATAAACACGTTCTTACAAGATATATGTTATTAACTAAAGTCACATATATCTATTCCTTCACATAGGAGTATGCATACAGCCCCAAAAACGTTTAAAGGAAAAAGGATGCTAGAACTCACCTGGATCTTGTTACGTTCATCGTTAATAGTAATTCCCTTCTTCAATTGTGCCCGACTAACTGTTAATAACATACTCGTATTAAACTCTATATTTGTTTGATCTTTATTCTCTAAAAATAACGGGGTTAACTTTTAAGTTAGCCGAACCGACAT
The DNA here is from genome assembly GCF_021521415.1 of Bidens hawaiensis. NCBI lineage: Eukaryota > Viridiplantae > Streptophyta > Magnoliopsida > Asterales > Asteraceae > Bidens > Bidens hawaiensis. The sequence continues at coordinate 87,025 of NW_027494363.1, forward strand.
GTATCCTTCTTATACAATTCATATTAATTTAATATTCTTGACCTTAATTTGTTAACGAACCGACTTCATTAGTTCACGTCCATATCATATATATTTATTATCATATTTATATTTATTATTATATTCTTTCATTACTGTCCATATTTATTAAAGTTTTATTATAGATTTATTATCTAAGTATTAATATTATTGTAATACAACCCTTATTTATTATTATTATTATTATTATCATATATATATATATATATATATATAGGGTTTGGATCAAATACAAATGAAATTAACGTGCTAAACGCGAGAATCAAGTAGAGTAATTATGTAATTTCATCATAGTGTAATTACGTAATTACTATATAGTGTTATTAAATAATTACTCTACTTGTATATATAATTACTCTACTTGATTCTCACGTTTAGCACGTTAATTTTATTTGTACGTTAACCCTCCCCTATATATATATATGTATGTATGTATGCATATATATATATTATATTCACTTCGTTATTATTAATTCACTTTCTTCATCATTTACAAGTTCACGTTTCCTTAAGCAAGATTGGGTTGTGTCGGGTCCATACCTAACTCCATTAATAATTTCATTCCTTCAATGAGTGGGCTCTTGTCTTTGGTTCACCTTCAATTCACATTCCCTTATTTGGGACGGGTCACAGGTTATAAACGAGTCGGGTCGTGGGTTCAGGTTTCGTTTATGTCTTCACATCTCTACATATCTTATATTATATAAACTTTTTATTATTATTATTATTATTATTATTATTATTATTATTATTATTATTATTATTATTATTATTATTATTATTATTATTATTATTATTATTATTATTATTATATTTCACCTACCCTCCCTTACCTCACATGAATAAGAAGACTCAATGCACACCCTCCTTCCTTATGTTCATCATTAGGAGCCGCCGCCACCACTCCTCCTTACCCCGGCCACCATATTCACGGGAAGAAGACGATGAAGGAGCTGGTGTGCGGTTATATATACATATGTATGGATCGAGTTCTCATGTTTCTTCTTCTCTCTTCTCTTCCCTTCTAACCTAGCCACCGTCGCCGCCAAGATTCGCACGGGATGCGGGATCACTCCTTCGCGCGGGATTTCGCATAAATTTCCCGCTCAAGGGTTTCGCATAAGGTTTTCGCGTGACGGGATTCGGGTGGGTGTGGCGGGATTCGCATAGGTTTTTCATGTGACAAGATTCACATAGGTTTTTCGCGTCGCACGTCGGAGCTTTGCTTTGCATGAGGGAACTTCGCACGGGGTTACTTCGCTTCTCACGGGATTCGTACGGGATGCGAAATCCACGGGTTTTGCACGGGATCCATGTCTGTTTTTGGTTTGCTTACCCCACTTCAGGTTTTGTGCAAGTCATCCGTTCACCGGAGACGAGTTTTTACTTTTGTCGCAACTCAGATCTGGGTCACATCTTGGGGCTGTTTGTGTGTAGCGTGGAGAACAAGGAACATTTATCGATCCGTTATTCAAGTCTCATGGTTTTGGCCGAGCTTTCGGTAATCCGGGTTACATCGATCACCGGATCTAGTTTTTTTAACATCTTGTTTTTATTATTAATTGTATTATTATGGTTTTTGTCAAATCTTTATTACCGTTATCATTCATTTGGTTTAATTGAATCTCGTCTTTAACGAGTTCGTTTATGTCGGTCAGACTCGATTCATTCGTTATTATTCTTAACGAAAAGAGAATGAATTTAAAATGAATATAATGTTTACCTCTTTGGTGTGGTTGAATAGATCTTGGATGAATGATCTAGGTTCGGAATGTTTGGTATAGAAGATTTTTGTTTATGTATGGGTGTGATAAGGATTGGATGATGATGGTGAAATGATGAGGAAAATGATAGATCTAGGGTTTTAGGGGTTTAAATAGGCTAAGCCCAAAGGCTTTTAGGTCCATAATCATGTTTGAGTCCAATAACTTTTCTTAATATTATCCATACTCTGTATATTATTTAATTTATTTTAAACGACGCCACACGATACTATGACTAAAATAAAACCCGAAATACTTAATTTATTTATCTATTGAAACTGGGCGTTACAAAATAATATACTTTGTCAACAATAATGTTGGTGAGCTTTCATAAATTTGTGTGTGTGTGTGTATGAAAACGTGGGATTCACTAATCATAATGCAATATATATTACAACATAAAATAAATGAAAACAAATAATTTCGTCCTCCCGTTCCTTTGGCCGAAGCTGAAGTAATAGGGGAAATGAGAGCCACTATGCATAGCAACTAAGTTGAAGCATTAGGCGGTGAATGTAAGTCCCGTCAGACCCACCCACCATGTGAATCAGTTTGCGTATGCATCTCTTCCACTATGAAAATAGTAAACATGTTGCACATTTTATCATAAACAAAATGAGAGAATAATATTCAACATGAATGATATAATGTGAATCGGTTTGTAAACAAGTGAATAACTAACGAGGTAAAACTTGGCAATGTGCTATGCCCCAAAATATAGTAAAGCATTATAAAGGGGTTATGAAAAACTCACTTGATAAAGTTTAAGCGAGCAAAAGATGAAAATAAGCATTAAGTAAGCCGGACTAGGCGAGTTTGGTTCGACGAGCAACCCTAGAAAATATTTCTAGGTTCAATATAGGACTCAATAAAATGAATGAAAATGAAACACTTAGAAGATTCAGTTCATGGTTTAACTTTTAAACCTTTAAAGACAAAAATATATGTTTACTCTATAAATGTATTTTATGTGTTTCCTTCGTAAAGTTTATACGTAGGATAATTTTAGTTATTTATAAAAAGTTGTGTTATGATATTTCTTAGTCATGTTATTAAGTCGGGCTCTGATGCATTTAAATTTATAGATCTTTCTAGTACTAAAATATCTTCAAAGCAGGTATAATATCAGCAATAATATTAGAATAAATAACCACCAATGTTTATAATTTCTATTTCTAGGTATTTATAGCCTTAAAGAATAAAACAATCTGATATATGAAGAAAAACAATGAGAATTGTGAAAATTAACTAAACACATCCCATGTTGAAGCAAGGCATGGCCCATGTTGCAAGCATACGAGGAAAATACAATACACAGAAGTCCCAACATGGCCCAAGTTAACACCACCATACCCAATGGTTAAAGTACACGAAGAAAAGTTAAAAAGTGATGAAAAACAGGTCATGTTGATACCAACACGCCCCCTGGTGATAGTATAAGAGAAAAAGACAAAATGGAAGCTTCTGAAAATCACCACGGGCTGTGCCCAAACTCACCATGAGACGTGCTCTCTCACCTGACATACGGGCCGTGTTGAGACTCCCTCAACACGGGTCATGCTTACATCAACACGAGCCATGTTGAGACGCCCTGATCAGCCTATAAATACCTTGTGTTTCTTCATTGAATAGGAGGCTTGATCACCATAAATACTTAATAAATTCACTTAACCCACCTCCCTCCACAACCATTATTATCCCATCTATCAATCTTTTGAAGATCAAGGAGATTAAGCAATTGGAAGACGTCATTAGCATCAAAGATTAGTTATCCAAATTAGCTAGATTGTTTCAACTTGATCTTGTTTCTATCTATTACTTTGATGTATAACACTATTTATATTATTGGCTAAACTTTCATGATACCATCTTGGTTTATAATGATTCTTAACTAAGGTTTAATAATATTGGTTAAACATGCGATTTGTTTATAAAAAGTAAACATTACATTGTAATTATCACTTGATGAGGAATTATATGTTATCTTTAAAAGAGACACCCGGTGCCGGTTTTGATAATAAGCCAGGAATTGCCATTCTTGTGAGGCCTTGGTTGATAAGCATAAATCTTAATATGATCGTGGACCAAACTAAGTATTGGAAGTAATTAATCATCTTTAAAATGACAACGTTAACAATGACGTGAAAACGGGTTGTTAAGGTTAATCCAATAAAATTGGTTGGTTACTTGTCAAGTGAGTGTACAACATAATAAATTTTAAACAACTATTGGATCATTATTACAAAGTTTTATAATTATCCAAGAGTTATGTAGGTTAATCTTGGTAATTCATGGTTAATCTTTCACAACTTGGTAATTTAAGAAATTGTCTTATCATTAAAGTAAGTTACATTATAAATACTTAATATAAATCAACTTCCTTACATAAAATGATGTTTTGGTGGAGGTCATGAAGTTATGCATATCTCTTTCTTTAACTATCATGGAATAACATGACTTAGGAATAAGGTGTTATTCCCACATTTAATTACCAAAGCAAGTTTATATCGCATGTTTACTAATTAATTGTTAAACAAATTTAAGAGGAGTTTTAAATAATATGGTATACTTTTATCCTTGATCATCTCTATAAAAATAAAAATATCCAAAAATATTGTCTTATATTTATGCTTTTAAATTCCTTAGAAATTTACTTGTTAAACCAAAACCACGATGATGTCTACTTCCAGTTAAAATAAATACAACGCTTTAGTAGTAAAAATAAAACAGGTGTGTCCGTGGATCCATATATGATAAGTACACCTACCTATTTGTGTGTAGTCTACCTGAGATAAAAATCATTTTATAAATTTTAAACTCTACTCCGCGAGGAAAAAAAACCCTTTTGATAAACTAACACTCTTTATACCACATCAAGTTTTTGACCCCGTTGTCGGGGACACACGATAAATTTTTAAAAACAATCCAAGTATTTACAGAACCATTGTTTATATTTTGTATATTTAAAAACTTATGAAAAAAACAAAAAGGTTTGTATTTTTATTTTTATCTTTCTAGTTTTACAAGTTGCTTACTTTAGCTTAATTTTAGTTGTATCATTAGACCTTTCTACTTTGCTAGGTAGTTATCCCCACTACATCAACACTTGAACTCGTTTCGACACTTTCCGAACCAGAACGCCACTTTCCCCGAAGAACATGCACTCGGGCACGTAAGGTAACCAAAAGAGTCAAGGACGAACGGGAAGGAGATCTAACAACCAAGGAAAACCAAGAGGAAGCTATGATGGTAGAAATAGAAAATGAGCTAAACATGAGCCAATATGGCAAGCCGAAAATCGACGGCTATCGTAAATAACATTGCACCACACGAAATTCTTTCACACTTTGAAATCAAATCCAACATCATTCATAAGATTGAAAACTATGTGCAATTTGATGGACTTTTCGATGAAGATACTTTTTGGGACTTATATTCTAGACCGACGCATCGAATTATTATTGTGGGTGAAAAATATAATAATATTTTTGGTCTCAACCAAGGGTGGATGGATTGAAGACCAAGTCATGCTAGACTAGTATAAATAGATGTATTTATTAATTTGTCTAGCATAAGTGTATTATGTATTAGGTGAGATCTAGGGTTTTATCCCTATGAGAGAGCCGCCGCCTCCGGGATGAGCTCTCCCAGAGGTGGCTGATCTTTATTGTATGTATGTGTGTATGTATGGGTGCTCTTGTATGACAATCTTTTGATTAATGAGATCATACCACCACATCTTTCCTTAAGTTTGTGTTTCGATTACGTATATGTGTTCATCCATTTTATTATTCATTGTAATCGATTCAGGCTCTCTCTCAATATTACTCATCCGTCCAAACACCTTTCAAGAGTGAATACGATTCGATCCTAGCTCAGATCCGAGCTCCACCGTTAATAACGACCATTATCACGCTTCCGTCCTGGGGCTCGGGTCTTGTCAGTTGGTATCTGAGCTGAGGTTACCGAATCGTTCAGACTAACTCTTTCGGAGATTCAACATCAATTTCATGTTTATTTGGTCAAATCGGTCTAGATCTGATGTACAAGTGTTTTTAGCTCGTTTTGGGGCAAAACTATTCATGAAGATGATTTTCAGATCTGTAAAGGCTGTTGATAGATTGAAGATAGATGGTTGATTTCGAGATGACTAAGATGTTGCTACAACGATTATTTTCAGATTACGAAGCTAGATTCTCGTTCTGAAAGATAAGGGTTTTCTGTGCTTCTTATTTGTTTTTTATATAAATGTGTTGCTTGAACAGTAAATGGTAATATTGAAAAACATTGCTACTGGTAAAATCTGATGTATAAAAATCAAGAATGAACATGTACTAGGAGCAATCTAATCATTGTTTGTAGCAGCAGATGGAAGATGCAAAGAGAATATTCAAGCAGGTTCTGCATTGAAAAATCATTTATTGATGATGCAGAAAAGAAGTCTTGAAGTTTCGAGCATAAAAGAATGGTCTCGAGTATGTAAAATGACTAAGTGTTGCTTCGAGCACAGCTTATCTCGAGCATATCTTATCTCGAGCACATCAAGTTTGGATTCAAGCACATGAACCCCAAGCACATTCTTGTTTATCTCAAAAAAATCTACCTTTGGTCTCGAGCACACTTTGTTTTACTCGAGCAAACCTTCTTCGAGCACACTTTTGTTCTTGAGCATGCTCATGAAAAGAAAAGAAAAATATAAGTGTTTTCGAACACACTTTGTTTCCAGCACACTTTTGCTTTCGAGCATGCTTAGGTAAAGAAAAAATTAAAAGTGTTTTGGAGCACATTTTTGCCTTCGAGCATGCTCGCTAAAAGACAAGAAAAACACTAGTGTTTTTGAGCATGCTCGAGTAAAGACAGGAAAAATACAAGTGTTTTTCTCGAGCACACCTTTGCTCTCGAGCATGCTCGGATGAAAAAAAAGAAAAAAAATTAGTGTGCTCGTGAAGGGACTTAAAGGACTTATGTGTGCTCGTGAACTGATTATCCATGCTCGTGAACGAATTATAAGTTTTGAAGAAACTTTTGAAATATTTGGTGCCGTTGACCGTTTGACCTAGCCGATCTTTACGGAAGATATATACCAGGGGTATTTTGGTAAATTTTATCCAATCGTCAACAAGCAAAAGGAAATCAAAGCCTTATTAATTTTTCACGACTTCATCAAAGAGCTTTACAAGAACAAGTGTTGACCAAGCTTACAGATTTAATCACTTATGAGTGTCAACCAACATAATGTTTTTTTTATCTTTGTTTATTACAGAATCAACAATCTTGATAAGGATGGTCAAGATTGTTTCACCCACACTTGTTTTGAAGACACATTTTTAAAGACAAATTGCAACGAAATTGGGGGAGTAAAAATTATTGAATTTAATTGAAAATTCTAGCTTCAAATCAAGTGAAAAGACTCAAGTTAATGAAACGTTTATCAAGATCAATAATCCAAGATTCTTTAGAGACGTTTGTTTGTTCTTGAGTTTTCAAATTTCCTAGTACGGTTGAGAAGATAGAGTCATCACTAGTAACATGGTGAACGGATGATTAGTAGAGTTTAATCTCCTATGAAAACAGTCACTTGACAATAAAGAATGGGATATGGTTGACTTGAATGCTATCTTAATTCAAGGAAAGGTTTGAAGATGAGTTACAAGCGAAGAAACGGGTTTGAAGAATGGAAGATTATTTGATGATCACCTTGAGTTTATTTCTTTTTGTGATGACCTTGCTACTTGAAGTTGATCTTTGAAGTTCAAAGCCTTGTTCATATGCCCATACAACTGTATCCAAGAGTGATATAAGAGAGATGATTTGAAATGAACAATGGGAGAAGCTTCACGTGAGGGGGGGGGGAGTTCAACAAAAGACAACGGGTTTTTGAGGTGGTCATGGAAGAAATTCGATGGCATTGGTTTAAGGGGGAGATTGTTGGGACTTATATTCTAGACCGACGCATCAAATTATTATTGTGGGTGAAAAATATAATAATATTTTTGGTCTCAACCAAGGGTGGATGGCTTGAAGACCAAGTCATGCTAGACTAGTATAAATAGATGTATTTGTTAATTTGTCTAGCATGAGTGTATTGTGTATTAGGTGAGATCTAGGGTTTTATCCCTATGAGAGAGCTGCCACCTCCGGGATGAGCTCTCCCGGAGGTGGCTGATATTTATTGTATGCATGTGTGTATGTATGAGTTCTCTTGTATGACAATCTTTTGATTAATGAAATCATACCACCACATATTTCCTTATGCTTGTGTTTCAATTACATATATGTGTTCATCTAGTTTATTGTTCATTGTAATCGACTAAGGCTCTCTCCCAATACTACTCGTCCGTCCAAACACCTTTCAAGAGTGAATACGATTCGATCCTAGCTCAGATCCTAGCTCCACCGTTATTAACGACCATTATTCACACTTCCGCACCGGGGCTCGGGTCTTGTTAGGACTTTATCTCATATTTCTTGATTCCTTCGAATCTGTGGAACTTTTCAAAAATTCAAAATTGCTCCGAAGATCAAGCTAGACTTAAACTATTCTCATTTTTGCTGTGAGGACATGTCTTGGAATGGCTTGAATCCTTACCAGCCGACACCATCTGTAACAGGCCAGCTACCGCCACACCATAATATTGTCTACTTTGGCTGGGACGTACCATCATCGTATCATGGATTTGCTTTTAGTTGCCCAGGTGGAGACTTCCCAGGAGGTCACCAATCCTGATACTACTCCCACCTGAGCATGCTTAACTGTGGAATTCTCCTCTCATCCACTATCGTTAAGCGCCCAAAATGAGTTATGATGGGGGAAGGTATCCATCTTCTTATAATGAAGACTTCGTTTTCCTCCCCAACCGATGTGAGATGTCACAATCCACCCCCCCCCCCCTTAACGGTCCAGCATCCTCGTGGGATCTGACACCACTGGTTCGGCCCTGGCTCTGATACCATCTGTAGCAGGTTAGCTACGGCCACAGCATAATATTTTCCGCTTTGGCCAGGACGTACCACCATCGCCTCACAGATTTGCTTTTGGTTGCACAGGTGGAGACTTCCCATGAGGTCCCCCATCCTAATACTACACCCACCTGAGCACTCTTAATTGTGGAATTCTCCTATCATCAACTACCGTTAAGTACCCAAAACCCGTTACGATGGGGAAGACATCCATCTTCTTATAAAGAAGACTTCGTTTTCCTTCCTAACCGATGTGGGATGTCATACCATCACCACCTAGAATCAGATGGTAGTGAAATTCTTTTTAAAATACTTTCCACTAGACAAGACTTCCTAGTATCGCACCAACATCACCAGATTCCGGACCGATGAGGACGAGTCACAACACGCAGCATGGGAGAGATACAAGAGCCTTCTTCGATGATTTTCGCAACATGGATTGAATAATTGACTTCATGTCCAAACTTTATTCGACACTCAAACTAGTCAGAACAAACAAGCTAATGATCAGATCGTTGGTGTAGATCTCGCAATCAAATCCCCGAATGAAGCATTCAATATCCTGGAGAGAGCTTTTCCTATAACCCACATCGATCAACCTCATCACACGAAGGCATGCTCCATGTCGACCATGGAACCTTTATCTCTGCACAATTTGAAGTCCTCTTGAAGAAATTTGAACAGCTCCAGTTCGAGCTGGTAAAAGCAAAGGAGAAGTGTGACAGATGTGGGGGAGACTACAAGGACAAATGCTGCCGAAGTATAACCATCGAAGAATGTGATTTCGTAAGCCAACAGAATAACATGTGTGGAACCACTTGTAAGCCTGCTTGGAGAAATCATCAATGGTGGAATGGAACCAACAATCAAGCTCCACATGGCTTTATTGAACGACCTTTCAATCAAAACCAACCCTCTCAATCTAAACCTCTATACCAGAACCAAGGTGCAAGTGCTAGGTAACAACCAAATGGTGGATCACAGTGGAGACTCTTCCGACGAAACTTATAGCAAGTACTGAAGCTTTGAACAAATTGACAAAAGAATGATTCCAAAAGAACTAAGTGGAGCTAAGGAACTAGAAAGCTTCCTTGCATAACAACGAAAACCAAGTAGGTCAGTTAGCCCAACTACTTTATGAGAGACAGCTTGGAGGACTCCCTAGTAACACGGTTACTAACCCAAACGCTCAAGCCTATTCCATAACCCAAAGAAGTGGCAGAACTGCTACAAACAACTCACAGGTCACACCCATCCAATATGAATGTGAGACTGAGGTTCTTGACACACCCAACGGTCAACCGAACCCAACTACTCCCCAACCTGTCAAAGAACCTATGAAATCATATGTTCCACCAATTTCTTATTCAACCCGACTAAAGAAGGAAAAGATGGAGGCACAATATGGCAAATTCCTAGAACTATTTAAGCAATGCATATTAACCTTCCATTTATAGAATCCATTTCCCAAATACCAAAATATGCAAAGTTCTTAATGGAGTTTCTTTTCAACAAAAGGCTATCACACGCAATACGCAGTGAAGAATGATCCACCATTCTCCAGAACAAGCTCCCAAAGAAACTGATTGACCCTGGAAGTTTCCCTATCCCTTGCTTGATAGGAAACTTATTTGTCAGCAATGCCTTAGCCGACAGGTCAGTGAAATACCCAAGAGGCATAGTTGAGAACATGTTAGTCAAAATCAATATATTTGTCTTTCTAGTCGACTTTGTAATTCTATACATGGATGAAGACAATTTTGTACCCCATTTCCTAGGAAGACAATTCTTAGCTAACGCTAGAGCACTCATAGATGTTTGTGCCAGCAAAATCACTCTTAGGGTAGAAGATGAGAAGATAACTTTCGACATAGACAAATCTTGAAACATCAATGGTACATTGATAATTTAATACACTTCCTAGATATGTATGAAAGAAGCATACGACACAAAACTAATCGAGGAGAAGGGACACGTAGTCATCTCAAAGAATCAAGTTGTTGGTCCAAAGGAGGAAGAAGAAGAAAGCAACTCACAAGAGACATTCGAAACAGTAAACAAAGATTTAGAACCTAAAGTCAAACCTCTATCGAAGATCCGCCTGCTCTAGAACTCAAAGAATTTCAAAAATCTTGATTCCTTTGAGAACCGTCTCGGGATGGCGAGTTTGCATCGACTATCACAAACTAAACGATGCCACTTGTAAGAATTCCTTTCCTCTCCCGTTCATTGATCAAATGCTCGAGCGTCAATTAGGAAAGATGTACTACTATTTTATTGATGGATTCTCTGACTATTTCAAATTCCAATCTCCCCTGAAGATTAGGAGAAAACAACATTCACATGCCCCTATGGCACATTTGCTTACCTATGAATTCCCTTTGGGATGTGTAATGCTTTAGCTACTTTTCAACACTATATGACAGCTATCTTTCACGATATGGTTAAGGATTCAACGGAAGTTTTCATGGATGGCTTCTCCATTTTGTGCGATTCCTTTAGTCTATGTCTTGAAAATCTAAAAAGGATGTTAGCATGGTGTGTGGAAGCCAACCTTGTGCTAAAATGGGAAAAATATCAGTTTATGGTTAAAGAAGGTATTGCTCTCTGACACAATATTTCCCAAGTAGGAATAGAGGTGGATAGAGCTAAAGTTGAAACCATTTCAAAACTTCCACCACCCACATATGTTAAATACATTCAAATTTTCCTTAGCCCTATGGTTTTTATCACCATTTAATAAAAGACTTTTCAAAAATAGTCCGACTAATAACACAACTTATTGAAGAAGATGGCCCGTTCATCTTCTCCTAAGAATGTTTGAAGGCATTCCGAATTCTGAAATACAAGCTCGTAGATGCTCTTATTATGGTAGCTCCAGCAACATCTCATCCAGAGAAGCGCATGAAATGGTTCGCTAATGCGAAGCATGCCAATGTACCACAGCATCTCATCCAGAAATTGAATGCTACAAAAACCAATCCGGGTCTGTGAAGTATTTGACATTTGGGGCATCGACTTCATGGGACCATTTCCAACATCATTTGGTCGGCACTATAACCTAGTTATAGTATATTACGTGTCAAAATGGGTCGAAGCCAAAGCTTTACCCAACAATGATGCTAAGATGGTGGTAAAATTTCTGAAGAAATTATTCTCTTGTTTCGGTACTCCCAAAGCACTAATAAGCGATCAAGGAACACACTTCTGCAATACACAAATGGAGAAAGCATCAGCTAGATGAAGAGTGCATTATCGATTCGCTACACCATATCACCCACAAACAAGTGGTCAGGTGGAAATCACCAATCGGGGTATCAAATGAATCCTTGAGAATCTGTCAATCATAATCACAGAGACTGGTCGAAGAAACTATACGACGCTCTGTGGGTCATTCGTACTGCCTACAAAACTCCTATAGGCATAACACCATTCAAATTAGTGTACGAAAAGGGATGTCATCTTGCGGTTGAGCTCGAACACAAAGCATACTTAGCACATAAAACCACCAACCTTGATCTGCAATCCGCTTGGAAGAACATATTCATGCAGTTAAACGAGCTAGATGAGCTATGGATACAAGCTTATAAAAATTCAAGGATCTACAAGGAAAAGACAAAAGGATTTCACGATGAACATCTAAAAGGTCATAAACAATTTAAAGCAAGCGACCAAGTACTACTATACAACTCTCGCCTTCGTTTATTTCTTGGAAAATTGACGTCTAGATGGGCTAGACCATTCACAATTAAGGAAGTGCTTGAGTTTGGAACCGTTAAACTTGTTCAATCATATGGACAAAACTTTAGGGTAAACGGTTACTGCCATAAACTTTACTTAGGAGAACCCATAGAAACTGCGATAGAGGTGCTCAGCCTCTGTCCCATGCACTAAACTGACACAACCGTGAGTAAATCTATCAACTCCGCTAAAAATTTAGCATGCTTAGGTTTAGTTTTTAGCTTTTTAGGATAAAATTAGCAGTTAAAATTAATTTTCTTAAAAATTAGTCAAAGCATGGGATGTGTGGAAATCAACACGGAGCGTGTTCAGTGTAATTCTAGGCAGCGATCTACTATGGCACTAGTGCTGGCTCATACTGTACAAATTTAGAGAAAACTTTCCAACATAGGGGAGTTGTAACCTCAGCACCACCCGTGTTTTCAAGCTCTGGAAGATTATAAATGTTACACCACTCCCTTGCAAGTTTTTTGAACATTCTAGCCAATCTTCTTTGAATTTCAGCCTCTATAATACCCATGGAACCTTCATATGCTGGTAGCCATGTCCCAACACCCCCGAAGAAGAAGAATGCCAATCTTAAGATGATTCTTCAACTTTAGGAGCTTGTTCGGGAGCTCACTGAGATGCTATACGAAATGAGCATTGGTTCACTTCTCTCACTGAAAGCATCAAGAAAATGAAGATGGAACTAAGAGAAATTAAAAAAGAAATCCATTTCTGTTCGGTCTAGTTTCTTTCCACCATCGCCACCACCGTCTTTCAGTGGAGGAGACCCATTTTAAGGAATATGTACCAGGACCTAGTATTTCGGGCTAACCAACCTTAACTTAGTTTTTATTTTGTTGTTTTTATTTTTCATGTATATTTATTTTTATGTGTTTTAGTAACGTAATATAAATTTGATTGACATGAATGAAATTTGATTACATTTTAACGACAAAATTTTCACACACTTAACCGTCCGCCTAAATCCACGACCGTTATACGCGAAAAAAATTGAAAAATTATGCCAGATGATCCAATAGAGGCCGTGTTGAGCCCAACACGGGCCTTGGTCACTCTGTACTTGCTATAACTCATCATCTCCATAATCGTATAATTTTCTGAACCTGGCATTTGTTTCACTGATTAACACGGGTCGTATCCATGTCACCACACCCCGTGTTCACCCCCTTCTGTATGCCTATAAATGGTTATGATTTCCCATTATTTGAAATATCCCTTTTCATACACTCTAATCCTAAGAACCTACTATGGAGAGAAGAGAATGGAGGTCCAACTATGGGAGACAAGGAGAGGTGCCGGAAAATGTAGTTCGGGAAATCATATGCTTACGAGAGCGAGTCGACTAGTTAGTCATTATCAACAAGATAGCGGAACAGCGAAACATAGAGCTGCATGATAAGGTCGAGACATTACGTTTCGAACACTTTCATGTGGACCGAAGGATGGCATAGCTAGAAAATAACCTCAAGCAACTCACGGCCGAACTTGCATACTTTAACCGGAACCAAGCCGAAAAGACAAGATAGCGGACCACCAAAATTTTCCAATCCATTATGGTAGATAAACAAGTTCAGGGTTCAAAAAAATGGTTAAAAGAAAAAAGAAATCTTGACTAGACCGGGTTAACACTAGTCATGCCCCAGTTGACCACGGGCCGTGGTGAATGGGTCTGAAGTGTTTTAATCCCAAAACCGCCCCTTTTCATCATTCTCACTCAACAAAACAAACCATAGAGGCAATTTTCATCATATTTCACCCCAAATCGACCAATTCCTTCAATCAATCATAAGGTAACCTAATTCTAGGGCTCAGTTCGACCCATTTCGTGTCAAATCTGGGTATAATCCGAACCCTATATCCATGTTCCTGCATTTATTGGGTTAATATAGGCTAAATTAATATGTTTAAACTTATTTGTATGATCTATACATGGTTTGGCTAGAAAAAGTTAGTATAAACACGATTTTGGACCGTTAATTCAAGAAATTGGTTAGTTTTTGTTGAACTATCGGTTTGGATAGGGTTTCACTCACATAACCAACATAAATCTGAACTCATTGTGATAAATTTGAAAAACCGGGTTGATACGCATGTTCGAGTCTTCAAAAACATAGTTATGGTCAATAAAAAGTCAACCGAAAATGACCACTCTCAACCAATGTTGTAAAACTCCCGAGTAGGCGGCCGAGTACTCCCCGCCTCGTCCGAGTACTCCTTAGGTATTTTCCGAGTAATCCCCGACTATTCCCGAGTAGTTGCGACTCCCCAGTCAACCGCCTAGGACCGCCTAACGACTTTTACAACCTTGCTCTCAACACGAACCGTGTTGACATCAACACAAGCTATTTTGACCCGTTGGAACAAAATTTCTATTTCTATTTCACGCGTTTTGACCAATTTTCATTTTTAACTCCTAGGATGGCCAACTATGATGATGATTATGAAGAATACGAAGATGATGACCATCCTTACCTTTTATTCACGTGTAACGAGCCCGAGAACATGGATGCCCAACAACTGTTAGAGTTAATGAAAAACTGAGTGGAGGATCCACAATACTTTTCTTGCCATGAAACACTTAGTCAACTTAACCAACTTGAAAGGTTTAAAGCTATAGTAATGGGTACGTAAAGCCGTGTTTTCGCTAACAACCGGCGATCCTACCTTGAGCTCATAAAGGATTTTTTCGCCTAATGTGAAATGTAAAGGGAAGAGCTTTGTCAGGACCGGGATCTCGTGTAACATGAAACAGTTGACAAGAATAAACATGAAATTGGTTTGCAAAGACCCACTGAAAATATCTTGCGGAATCAGATATAATCAGGACGTTGATATTGTAGTATGATTGAAGTTAGAACACACACACAGTTCACTCAAAAGATTTCTAGTATATATATATATATATATATAAATATATATATATATATATATATATATATATATATATCACTCAAGAACCATGGAAGCTTTAGGGTTTGTATATGGAAATTCTTTGGTTTTCTCAATGACGGCTGACGTACTAGGTTTGCATGGGTTGAGGTCTCATTCTCTCATTTATCGTTCAAGCACGCATGTCCCATGATGTAACATAGTATTTTTTATATAGGCTCATCGACGTTCCTTCTAGAAACCCTAATGATTACCAAATACAATAAAATAAATATAAGTGTAAACCTAGGTCTTCGAGTATGAATTATCTTTGTTGAGCAGACTTGTTACCTAGCGTATGCTTGAAATATTTCTTCGAGTATACTTTACTTAGAATATTTTCCTTAGAAAATATTCTACTCTAGTAGACTTCATTCTTCATAACTTATCCCAACTTTGCTCGGACAAATCCCACGAGCAAACATATTCTTCTAGATCTCTTCAATCTTCACTAAGGTTTATTAGAGAATTTCCAGTATACTCGGGTACTGAAGCTTGCTTAAGATTGAACCATGCTCATAGTTTTACTTAGAACATTCTTGAGATCATCCTTTATTGTATCCTTGCTCAACCCACCATAACACTTGTAATCTTGGTTTAAGCTTAAATAAATCAAGTTTTTGCTCGAATAATAAACTGTGCTTGTTGAAGAGCATCCTTGCTTGACGAAGTGTAGCTTGCCCGAAGCTTAAAACACTTAGGTGCTGTTTTTTTTGAAGACAAAATCTGTCTGTAATCTGATTTCATCTGATTTCATATCTGCAACTGAAGATGTGGTCTGAAGGTCTGCAATCTGAAAATATAATATTGTTTGTCTTATAAACTGGGTATCGTCTGCATAAGCTGAAAATTAGTTACCTATCATACGTATCACAGTAGATAGAAATCATTTAGCGTCTGTAGACTAGTAAAATAGTTGGTGGTGGGCAGTGGACGGTGGTCGTGGCGGACGGTGGGTGGTGGTGGTGATGGACGGTGTTGGTGGTGGGTGGTGGACGGTGTTGGTGACGGATGGTAGGTGGTGGTGGTAGGTGGTGGCGGACGGTAAGTAGTGGTGGGTGGTGGTGGTGGACGGTGCATGGTGGTAGTGGACGATGGTTGTGGCCGACGGGTGGGTGGTGGTGGTGGTGATGGATGGTGGTCGTGGTGGTGGTGATGGACGGTGGTGGTGGGTGGTGGATGGTGTTGGTGGTAGAGGGTAGGTGGTGGTGGTGGGTGGTGGTAGTGGATGATGGTTATGGCCGACGGGTGGGTGGTGGTGGTGGTGGCGGACGGTGGGTGGTGGTGGACGGTGGTGGTGGTGTTGGACACATGATGGGTGGTGGTGGTGTTGGACATTGGGTGTTGGTAGGATGTTAAGAAGTGTGAAGATGTGTGAAGAAGTTAAACAATAGCTTCTTTTTTAAGACCATAAAAGCAGTTTGCAGATCTTATTTAAAAAAAAACCAAACAGTCTTCAGAAGCTTATGTCTGCGAGCCTCCTGCAGATGTTTTAAGCAAAAACTAGCCCCACCTTAGAAGAACTTCCAGAAGATAACCTTACGCGCTCGAGCTAGTCGAAGTCGTGCTCGAAGGTCTGAGTTTGCTCGAGTTCCATAATTAGCCATTTTCTAAGGATGTTGAAAGATTCCAATCTTCCTTGTCAATTTTCTGACCCGACAAGCTTTATGCGGTCAATCCGTTTTAGGAGGTTATGCTGACCTTTATGTTGTGTTCCTGAGTTTTACTTAAAGGAATAAAAGAAAGGAAATGGATAGAAAGAAGAAAATAGGTGTGTTCCTGAGTTATTTTGTTGGAAGGAAATAGAAGGAAATAATAAAAAGGGTGTTCTAGAGATTCATTAAATGAAATATATGTAAGAAAAGGAATATGTTTGAAGAGTATGAAAATGTTTGGGGGAAGTTGGATCACTATTCAATATGACACTTCCGGGGTTGAGCTGCATGACACTGACGGTCCAGAACCCATCCCTCTAGACTTAGACATCTACGTATCAATGCAGATGGTCACCACCATGCCTAAGAATGGGGCTTATCACTTAACGAACTCCTAAGGCAACAATTGGGAACCCAATGCTCCAGCCATCACCCTGAAACACCACACATCGATTATGGTGCAAGCCCGTCACACTAGACTCTTACTCATTTGAGGGACTGTACCATTTCATGAACACCGGCTTTAACCACCTTGTTGAAGAAATTAAATACATAAGGGAGTGGGTGGACCGCCACTAGCCCCTTTGGACTCATATGTGTGATGTGTGAGTCTAGAGCCTGTAGGAACTCGTGTGAGATGCCTTCCCCTCGTGACCACCTGTCTAGGATATTATGTTTATGTTTACGATGTAGGATTTTAATACATTTTGGTTGTGTTGTTTGGATGTTGGAGCAGCTTATTTTATTTTCTTTGCATAGATGCTTGTTAGACACTATTACAAGCTTATGTACAATGCCCACTTTTGGGCAGTATGAGTTTTATACCCATACCTATTTTGTGTTTTATATTTTGTGCTTGTGGTTGTATTTGTAGATGTTGTGCAGGTAGGATATATTTAGTGTTAGAACAAACCGGCGGCGTGTAAGGAAACAACAAAATAGCAAAAATTTCGTCTTGGCTTGTATGGAAGTTCAATTCCTTTTTAGTCTCATTTTTCATTATATTTTAAATCTTTTCACATTGAGATTAATGCGAGAGTTAAGTGTGGGAAGGGGGTTTACACTTGTCCAAACCAAGTCTAAAAAGCGAAAATTTTGAACAAAATTTTCAAATTACACTTTTTGCAGCAATAAAAACCATTATCTTTTTAAATATTCTTGACAAACTGGGGAACTAAGAAATAACGGAAATCACTAGAGAAACATTAACCTACCTCAAAAGTGAAAAATCAAAAATATGGTTTGTAATAGTGAGACTAACTTTATGCAAAATATGTCATTTTCACCCAATCCTGCTGTTTTGTAATAACTAAGCCTTATGCATATATTTTAAAAAATACTAACATTTTGGATACTTTTGAGTGAGTTAGATACTTGTGGATTAGAGCTTGTCTTGAGTATACTATTCGAGATCAGACGAAATGTTGCGGTTCGGGGCTTTTAGTCTCAAAGCTAAATAGTCTATTGAGTTGTAAGTTATGTTCAGAACATGGTTGAAGAAGATTTGATCCAAATCTTAGACAAAACTGGTCTTGGCGATCTGACCTTTAAAGAGTCAATTGGATTGTAAAAACAATGTAGCTGATTCACCATACTTTTAGGATGAAGAACGGAGCAGATACAATAAAAACTCAATTAATCATTCCCCTAAAAAAAAAAACACCCTTGCCAAAAAAAACCCGATAATACCTATCACCCACACCAAAAACCTATTGAAATATACAATCTTTTAACGTATGTAGCATTTCACAAAGTGGGTGGTGAATTGATCTCTCGACAAGCATATTTTCTATAGGTTTCATCAGGACTAAGAAGTGTTTATACATAAAACGTTACACACATGTCCAGATATAAAGCCGAGTGTGAGTGAACATTGCGAGCACGTGATGTTTTGCATCAAATGAAGCTCATAAAAGGAAACCATAGTTTTAAATATCGCTACATATATTAACAAATTTTGCTCTTATAGATTATCGAGACTCTCTGAAATTTCTTGGGATTCTTAGCTTCGGTTCAACGTGATGTTCTAAGAATTTTTTCAAAGCTTGCTTGAGGACAAGTAAAGCTCAAGTGTGGGGAGATTTGATGTATATAAATTTATACATCTTTTTAGCATTAAAATATCTTGAAAACATGCGTAATATCAGCATTAATATTAGAATAAATAGATTATTTTTCCCAAATTAGTGTTGGTGGAAAAAGTATTTACCACTTTGGTGTTCTTTAAAAAATATTTACCAAACTAGTGTTGGTGGAAAAAAGTATTGACCATTTTGGTGCTTTCCACTTATTTTGTATTCACCTTTTACTTTTAAATCTAATATTTCTATTTTGTAATCTATTTTTATTTTTTTATCATATTTCTTATAATTTTTAATCTAATAAATCTATATATATATTTTTTTTTGTCAATCAACGTTTTCGTATTCTTTTAGTAACTCGTTCTAAATCTTTTTTTTTATTTTGTCATTTGATTTTTTTTGTCTTCAAATATTTTTTTGGTCTTTGTGTTTTAATATATTCATTTTATGAATTTTATTTGGGTTTAGTTTTGTACCGTAGCGAACCTAATCGATATTGATCGAGGTTGGGTTAAATATCACCATGTCTTACCAATGTTCGGGTTTTACCGCTTTAAATTGTTTTTTATTTTCTTTTAAATATGCGCGTTTTGCAAGTTTTTATTTTTGGTTTAGATCCGACACCTTAACAAACGTGGCACATACCGATCAAATTCTCATCGAATAATCGTTGCAACGCATGTGCTTTACCAACGTATGGGTTTTGTTGACTTTTGTTGGTGTTTTTGATTCAACATGAACATTTAAGTGGGTGGGTCAAATTTAATTGCACGTTTTCTTTTTTAATTACAAGAAAAGATGTAGAACGAGTTAGCAAAAATATATAAATGTTGACTATTAAGAAAAAATATAAAAAAACATTTTAGATTGATTGGACATAAAAATATATAAGAAATATGATATAAAATTAGATAATAGATTAACCAAATCAAAATGGAAAGTAAAAAATATGTTGATTCGTATAATTAATAGAATTAAACAAGGTATTTTTACATATATCCCCTTATTAAGAGGCCTTATTACATATTTATCCAACCATTTAACTAAATTACATATTTTCCCAAAATCATAATAAATTACCCAATTACCCTTTCTAATTCCTATCAAACTAAAAATCCTTAGTTTGCTTCATATTCCAAACTTTCCTACCATTCCACCTGCAAGTCCTAAACGGCACTCCGGCCTGGCGAAGCGCCCCAACCATCGAGGCGGCGAAGGAGACGGGCCCTAACATGCAAATCAAGATTGAGGGTGGTGGTTGAGAGCGGCGGGGAGAAGATTTGGGCTACGGTTTCGAGTATGTGGTGGCTAGTAGAGGCGTTTTGTGATGGTTTTCTACGGCTGTAAACGGAGTACAGGGTGGTGAATAGAGGAGAATGGAGATGATGAAGATGGTGGAGATTAGTGATAGCCGACGGTGGGAAGGTGTAGTCGATGGAGGAAGTGGTAAATGGTGGTGATTCAAGATCACACCTTCATGGATTGTTGTTAAACTGTAGTGCTATTTGTTGAAGACAATGAACGGCTCCTCAATTTTCTTCTTCTTCTTCTTCTTCTTCTTCTTCTTCTTCTTCTTCTTCTTCTTCTTCTTTCTAAATGGCATGAACAAGCAGGTGGTTTTGTGATAGAGGTTATGTGGTGTTTTGTTAAATCTATTTTTTAGGATAACTGATGTGGTGATTAAAAAATAGAGAAATTAAAGAAATATATATAATAAACTGTATAAAGGGGAAAATTGTATAATGAGGTTTACCAGGTGCTCCATAGCGCTGTTCCCGAGATCATTGCTGAGGCCGTTAGGGCCATGGAGGAGTCGATGGTTAGAAAGGGTTCGTATAAGGAAAGGAAGAGTAAGGAGACGCAGGTCGAGGAGGAAGAGGTTTATGTACCGAGTGAGGATGATGAGGAGGTTCGTGCTATTAGTGTAACTACTCGGGGTTGCTCATATGGTGATTTTAAGAAATGTGATCCTCCTCCTTTTGATGGTTCCAAGGATGCTTTGGCAGCACATCAGTGGGTGAGGGAGATAGAGGCTGTTCTGAGAGTTAGCAAGTGCAAGGGGGATTTTATGGTGACCTATGCTACTGCCTCGTTTCATTCCGAGGCACTATGTTGGTGGGATAATCTGGCGCAGGCCATAGGTGATCGTTCGATTAGGAGGATGACGTGCGATGAGTTGAAGAAATTAGTTCTTGATCAGTTTTGTCCTCCACATGAATTGGATAAGATTGAACAGGAATTCTTGACCTTGGAGGCGAGTAGTATGACGCATCGGGAGTATACCACGAAGTTTAATAAGATGGCTCGATTATGTCCCGATCTAGTTACTCCTGAAAGATAAGAGGATTAAGAAGTATGTAAAAGGTCTTCCGGTGGATGTTCGTAAGGGTGTGTTGACCACCGACATGAGCTCGTTTCACTCGGTGGTTATAAGCGGGCCATGGGAAGCAATTTTAATTTGTCCGAGAAGAGAGTAAAGACTAAGCCTTCAGAATTTAAGAGGGATGCGGTGGTTGGAAACTGCAGGAAGTGCGGGAGACCGCACAAGGGGGAATGTAAGAGTGGTTCTGGTTCTTGTTTCCGATGTGATAAGGTTGGACACCCCCATTTCGAGTGTCCGACATTGACTTGTTTCCGCTGTAAGGGTGCCGGCCACTTGGCATCAAACTGTCCTACTAGCAAAGCGAGGGGTCCGGTCAGGGGACATCCTCGAGGGGGAAGATGGAAGAAAAGCAGAAGGTCAAAGCGAGGGCCTTCAACATCTCCAAGAGAGAGGCGAAGGACGACGCGGACGTTGTTTTAGGTACTTTTTCCTTATTCATCTTTTATTCCACCGTTAGAATTTCTCATTCCTTTGGAATAGTATGTGATGATCATGTAGCTAAGCAGTAGTGTAATATTATCCCAGGAACCTTTTTACATGATGAATTGCAGGCATCGGTCTTATTTGATTCGGGTGCCGGTAGAAGTTTTGTGCCTACCGCTTTCTGTTCCTCGTTGAATAAATCACTCGAGCGCGTAGTCGATGTGTTTGAGGTTGAGGTCGCCGTAGAAAAGTCCATTTCCGTGTCTAGGGCTATTCAGGGTTGTTCCATCGATTTGTCTGGGTATAGATTTCCGTTGCGGCTGTACTTGATGCCGCTTGACTGTTTCGATGTGGTGCTTGGGATGGATAGGCTCGCAAGTGTTGATGCTCAGATCATTTGTGGTCAGAAACTTGTACGTCTAAGGGCCCCGGATGGGATCCTAATTACGGTCTTTCACGAAACTTCAACCGTTGGAAATACCTGAGTGGAAGTGGGAGCATCTTACGATGGATTTTGTGACCAAACTGCCTCGTACTCCTAGGGGTAGTTATGACACCATTTGGGTAATCGTTGATAGACTGACCAAGAGCGCTCATTTCTTGCCGATTCGAGTGACTTTTAATTCTGAGCAGCTGGCCGATGTGTTTATTCGTGAGATCGTTTCTAGGCACGGGGTGCCGGTATCTATTGTTTCGGATAGGGATACGCGTTTTACCTCCAGGTTTTAGAAGACGTTTCATGAGGAGATAGGTACCAAACTTCTCATCAGTACCGCTTATCACCTGCAGACGGATGGCCATTCCGAGAGGACCATTCAGACTCTTGAGGATATGTTGCGGGCTTGTGTTATCGATTTTGGTGGTAGTTGGGATCGTCACTTACCGTTATTTGAGTTCTCTTATAATAACAGTTATCATGCTACTATTGGGATGCCACCGTTTGAGATGTTGTATGGTAGGAGGTGTAGGACTCCAGTATGTTGGGGTTCTATTGGTCAGAAACAGCTGGGTAGTTTGGAGGTGGTTGAGGCTACGACTGAGAAGCTCGATAAGATTAAGGCTTTTATGAAGGCCGCTCAGGATCGTCAAAAGTCCTATGCGGATAAAAGGCGAAGGCCTATTGTGTTTGAGGCTGGGGATCGGATTATGTTGAAAGTTTCTCCTTGGAAGGGTATTATTCGTTTTCGTAAGAGGGGGAAGCTTAGTCCAAGGTTCATTGGTCCGTTCCGTATATTGTCTCGTGTTGGTGAGGTAGCGTATGGATTGGAATTTCCTGAGGAGCTCGCGAGGATTCATCCTACTTTCCACGTGTCCCATTTGAGGAAATGTTTAGCAGATGAGGAGGCCCATGTGCCACTTGATGACATTGAGCTTGATAGTAAATTGAACTACGTTGAAGAACCTATCACTATTCTTGACCGTTAGGAAAGGCGTTCGAGGAATAAAGTGGTTAGGCAGGTGAAGGTGCAGTGGAGGCACCATAGGGGTTCCGAGGCTACTTGGGAGTCCGATGATGAGATGATGAAACTCTATCTGCAGTTTTTCTTGTCGCATCGGGATTCAGGGACGAATCCCATTGTAAGGGGGTGGACTTGTAATACCCGTTAATTTTCGGTTTAAAGATTTTAAAGCTTGTAAAGTACGTATATTTCTCGGGAGCTATCCAGCAT
Source organism: Bidens hawaiensis (assembly GCF_021521415.1). Taxonomy (NCBI): domain Eukaryota; kingdom Viridiplantae; phylum Streptophyta; class Magnoliopsida; order Asterales; family Asteraceae; genus Bidens; species Bidens hawaiensis. The sequence goes on from NW_027494363.1 coordinate 110,677, forward strand.
TCCTCGATAACCTTACCATCTTTTCGGTACGTTAGATTCATTTAAATTTCCACCCAAGTTGCTTCACACTTCATTCTTGAGGGACTAGAGTGTAACTTGTTGTTTTATAACATAAAACAAAACCCTAGCCCCTCCCTTGGTCTGATCAGCATTGAGCAGCCCCCCCCCCCACCTGCAATTTTCTTTTTTTACAGCCAAGTTAAGGTTAAAAACTTCAATTATAAAAAAATCAAAAGAAAATATTTAGAACGAGTTAGTAAAATAATAAGAAAATGTTGATTGATAAAAATATAAAAAATAAGTTATTGGATTTATTGGATAATAAATGTATAAGAACTATGAAATAAAAATAAATAATAGATTAACTAATAGAAAAACTAGATTTAAAAGTAAAAGGTAAATAAAATAAATGAAAAACACCAAAATGGAAAATACTTTTTTCCACCAACACTAGTTTGGTAAATATTTTTAAAAAAACACCAAAGTGGTAAATACGTTTTCCACCAACACTTGTTTTGGAAAAAACTCAGAATAAATACCCACTAATTTTTATTTATAGGTAATTATAGCCTTAAAGAATAAAACAAGCTGATATATGAAGAAAACAGAGAAAACTGTGAAAACCAACTCAAAACATCCCAATTGGAAGCAAGGCATGACCCAAGTTACAAGCATACAAGGAAAAGACAAATTTCAGAAGTCCCAACATACCCATGTTGAGACCACCACACCACATGGTGAAAGTACAAGAGGAAAAGTGAAAAACTAATGAAAACACGGGACATGTTGATACCAACACCACCCATGGTGATAGTACAAGAGAAAAGACAAAAGGAAAGCTTCTAAAACTTACCACGGGTTGTGACCAGACTCGCCATCGGTCGTGCTCTCTGCCTTGTCATACTATCTGATAGCAGGCAATTAACACTGTCCAATAAAACCCTCCACACAGGCCGTGTTGAGACTGATCAGCCTATAGATACCTTGTCTTTCTACATTGAATAGGAGACTTGATCACCATAAATACTCCGTAAATTCACTTCTCCCACCTCCCTCCACCAACATTAATAAGGGAAAAATCCCATCCATCTTTTGAAGATCAAGGAGATTAAGCTCTTGGAAGAAGTCATTAGCATTAAAGATTAGTCATCCAAATCGGTTAGATTGTTTCACTTGATCATGTTTATATCTATTACTTTGATGTATAACACTATGTATATTATTGACTAAACATTGATGGTACAATCTTGGTTTTTAATTATTCTTAACTAAGGTTTAATGGTATTGCTTAAACATTTGATTGGTTTATAAAAAGTAAAGATTATGTTGTCATTATCACTTGATGAGGAACGATATATTACATTTAAAAGAGACACCAAGTGCTAGTATTGATGATAAGTAGGGAGAATTTCCGTTCTTGTGAGGCCTTGGTTGATAAAACATAAATCCTAGATGACAATGTTGACAATGATGTGAAAATGGGTTGTTAAGGTTAATCTAATAAAATTGTTTGGTTACTTGTCAAGTGAGTATACAAAATAATCTATTTTAAACAACTCTTGGTGGTTGTTACAAAGTTTTATAATTGTCCAAGAGTTATGCAGGTTAATACTTGGTAATTCAAGGTTAATCTTTCACAACTTAGTAAGTTAAGGAATTGTCTTACCATTAAAGTAAGTTACATCATAAATACTTAATATAAATCAACTTGCTTACATAAAATGATATTTGTATGGGTCCTGAAGTTATGCATATCTCTTTCTTAACTATCATAGAATAACATGACTTTGGAATAAGGTATTTTCCCCACATTTAATTACCAAAGCAAGTTTATATCACATGTTTACTAATTATTATTAAACCAATTTAAGTGGAGTTTTAACCAAGACAGTACACTTTTATCCTTGATCATCTCAACAAAAATAAATATCCAAAAATATTGTCTTAAATTTAAGCTTTTAAATTCCTTTGAAATTTACTTATTAAACCAAAACCATGATGATGTTTACTTCCGGTTAGAATTAATACAACAATTTAGTAGTAAAAATCAAACAAGTGTGTCCTTGGATCAATACCTGGTTCTTAACCATACTATACTACATATACGATATGTACAGTTGCACATTTTTGTGAGTCTACCTAAGATAAAAATCATTTTATGTATTTAAAACTCGACTTTGCGTGAAACAAAAAAATTTTGATAAACTAACACGTTTTCTACCACTCCACTACCGCATCAGGCTCATTCCAATAAAAATCCCAAACGGGCCCAAAACGAGTTTAAGCGAGTGGTTTGTTTCTGGTCGAACTCATTTCCAACTTGTTAAAAATATTATTTTTGAGTTGATGAGATGAAAAGAACTAGTATTTAGATTTTGGAGAAAAAAAAGTAACTAAACCGAACCGAATAAGTGCATAAATGAGACAAGTTCGTGGACTAAGTTGTAGCAAAGACGAAAATGGTTGTAAGATTTTGAAATTGTTTGAATTAACAAACTTGCTAAATGTAATTGAATACTTAGTCAAAAAATCAATTTGATCATCAAAACGAGTTGAAATGAAAGATTAATAGTCAAGGATGATAATAATCATAATAACATGTTCACATGAAACATATTTTGATTGAATTGGTCATGAATAGGAGTTGTTGACTTAAAATGAATAAAAAATATGCATAATAGACTACGCATCGCGCGCCGTGACGAACCAGGAAGACTGTAACACCCGTTAATTTTCGGTTTAAAGATTTTAAAACTTGTAAAGTATGTATATTTCTCGAGAGCTATCTGGCATTCCTCGATAACCTTACCATCTTTTCGGTACGTTAAATTTATTTAACTTTCCACCCAAGTTACTTCATACTTCATTCTTGAGGGACTAGAGTGTAACTTGTTATCTTATAACATAAAACAAAACCCTAGCCCCTACCTTGGTCCGATCGGCATTGAGCAGCCCCCCCCCCCCACCTGCGATTTTCTTTTTTTGCAGCCAAGTTAAGGTCAAAAACTTCAATTGAAGGTTAGTTTTATGTTTTCCCAAGTCTTTTACACCTTAATTAATCATTATATCACGCGTATTGATCTTTAAATTGCGTGTTGTAGGCTTACCGGGTGGCTGTCAATTCTCACCTTTCCGGGACTGTTTTGGTGGAAGTTTTTGCACCAACATCTTCCTAGGTATGTCTAGTATAACATACTTTAAGATTGTGCACGTTGGTGTTAGTTTGATTAGTCAACTAGTTGTAGTTTGAAAGATAGTTTTCGGTTGACTAGAATGGTAGATTGTTGCGTTTAATGCGAGGGATGGAGTAAGTGATGACCTATTCAGTTCGGATAGCTTCGGTTTAACATACGGCTGTTGAAAAATGATTTTTATAAGTATTGGGGCTGAATTGGTTGTCGGTTACTCAAACGGGTCGGTACAACACGCATTTGCATTTATTGAGTAGTTGGTGCGTTGTACTTGCGAGTTACCGACCCATTTGACTCGTGTGGACTTGTTGGCTGTGAATTTATCATATTGGGTCCACACGGGGCTAAGTTGGATGTTAATTGCCTAAACGACTCTTAAACGTGTGTGTTAGTATCACCTGGTGCTTCATGGGGTAATTTAGGAATTCTTTATTCCTAGAGAATCTAAGGGTCGTGCTGGTGGATGTAAGGCCCCGGGGCTTTATGAATGAGTTTGTTGAGGTTGAGCCTTTAGGTAACTCGAATCATGATAGAATGTCTCGTAGGATAAACGAGTCCTTTCGATGTCATTTGTGATGATTGTATGTTTACCGGAAAGCGTTTGAGTTTTGGGGATACTTAGGGTTCTCTAGCTCGTGGTGAATTCGTGCCTTGTGTCAGGTGAGTTCATGATGCCCTTTTTACTCTTTTTAATTTTTTGGGCTAGCATGCACACCTAAACGATTTTGCTTAATGAACTGTTTAAACTATTTTGTATAGGCTTACTTGTATAGGGTAGGCCTTGGGATGATATTATGGTATGTTTGTATGTATTATTGTATTGCCAATAATTGGCGATGTTTATTAGTCGTTATCAACTAAGGATGTTTACGTACGCCTACTTTGTGTTTGCATACGTTGGACGAGGTGTTACGTGTTTGGGTTGTATGTGTGCTCGACCCTGATGTTATTACTTGGATGATATATATATATAGGGATGTAATTATAAGGATGTTTATATATATATATATATATATATATATATATAATGATGATTACTTATTGTTGATGACGGCATAACTATTATATCCCGTTTATTTTAAAAAAAAACTCTTGGAATGACTATTATGATTATTATTATAGATGTTAATTAATAAAGCTTGAACTCACTCAGCTCAAGCTGACTTTGTGTGCATGTTAGTGTGAGTTTCAGGTTAGGAGGTGGATGCATTACCGCTTGGACATGCACAAAGCTACTTGGACGGTGAAGGGCATGCTTATTCGGAAGTTTTAATAATAATAAACATTTTTTCTTTTAGCGTTTTATTAAATACATTTTAATTTGGTTATGGGCATAATTCCCGGGTTTTGGGAACTTTTTTTATTAATTATGATTTTCCGCTGAATTATACTCTGAATTGGTTATTTTAATGGAATGAACTGTTTTTGAGTTTAAGTATTTTTGTAAATATTTTGTATGAATACCAACTGTAGGATTCCCGGGATTCGGGGTCTTACAAAGACTAACCATTGTGACGCGCATACTTTTGCTAAACTTTCAAAAATGTCACCTTTTACCCCTTGACTTGAATACGAAATGGAACTAGACATCGAGAGATCGTAACAACAAAGTAACAATATAATATAAATTAATAATAAATCACGATTAACATCAATCAAATTAATTAAACTTTTTTTAATAAACAGCGGATCCGAATTTTATCGAAAAGTAGTTGATGAATGCCATATGATTCACAACTTTTGGAAATTTCGTCCCGAAATTAAAGATAAAAATAAAATTAAAAAAAAACAACTACTACATATTGTTGTTAAAGTTTTAAAAAATTATATATGTGTGGTGTGTGTATATAATAACATCGATCTTCTAATGACCGAAAATGACACAAATGGGAAATATGATAAGGGCACTTATATTTAGGATGTACCAGCGGTGTATCCACCATGCCCTTATCATACTGCATTGTCCCGTTGTCCAAAAGCATTCTAAGTTTCGAGTTATCGAACATAACCGTACATACTATGATTTTCATTTGGAGACTTTAGAAAATACATATGCACCCTTTAATTAAATTGATCTTTGCACGGTCCACATGGTTCATCTTGTTGTGTGGGTTTTAAGGCGTACATAATAAATAAAATAAACTCTTATATATCAAGGTAAACATTTGAAAACTTTAAAGTCAAGATAACGAACTATCGGAATCAAAAATAGCAAAATAAATAAACAAAATTCTTGATATCAAGAATAACGTGAAAATGTTGGGGTTAAATTAAGTAAACGAAAGTATTGAAGTTTAAACAAAATAAATGATGTTATTGAAGTTAAAATGAAATTGAGCGAAGCACTTGAGTAACATGGAAAATAAATGATAACATAATATCAAGAATAATGAATGAAAATATTGAGGTCATGAACATCACAGTAAATAAACAAAACATTTGGGGTTAAAATAACAAGGTAAATAGATTAAACATAAGTAAGTTGATAAAGCACTAGGTTCAAGAATAACAAAATAGATAAGTGAAACATGTGGTGTACAAATAACAAAATAGGTTAAGTTTTTGAAATCAGTAACAACACTAAACAAATGAAAAGTTTTATGTAAAACAAAATATCATTAAGAATAAATACAACAATGAGATTAAAATTAACAAAGTAAATAGTTGAAACATCAAGATTGAGAATAACAAAGTAAAACATTGGACTCAAAATATATGAAACGTTGAGATCAAGAATAACAAGTTGAATAGATGAAGCACTGAGCCGAAAAAGAACCAAATAAATAACCAAAACAATTCATGTAAAGTAGATCAACGTGAACACGTGCCTACTATTAGATAACTATAAGTGTAGCCCCGGATTTAAGTAAACGAATTCGTTTAAAGGTAACCGGTCATAGACAACCAATGCAGGAGTAAGGTTATATTATATAACCATGAACATAATCATGTTCACGGTCTCGATTTTCCGCTAACGATTACGTTTTTTTATGACCGGCCGTAGATTGTTAAATTAAGATTATACAAAAAGTAAACTGATTCAATAATGCAAATTACGTACTCTAGATGATGTATGCAATCATGTTGTGTGTAGTGAGATAAAACAAAAGGAAAATATATCAATGATTATTAAATATTCGAATCCAACATAAATCCATAAAAGCTTTGAGAGAATTTCATCACAAGAATAAATACATTCGAACAAAAGAGAGCATAAAAAGACAAAAAAAAATGCATCTTGTGAAGCTTGTCTTCTCAAAGGTGGGAGGGTATGGGGTACGAAGGCTAGTGTCGGGCAGTGCCATGATTTCTTAGCTGAAACTCATTGGTGTTGATGAAAAGGGAAACTAAGTTTTAAGGTTCATTTTGGCTTGTGAAAATCGGTTGCAAAAAAAAACAAAAAAAAACAAATGCTTTTATAACTCAAAGTTTAAGTTATGATTGAACGAAATGCCCTTAATTAGCACTAAAGGTTTTTGAAATTTAAGAAATATTTAATGTACAAACAAAACTTTTCTTTTGGCGGCATCCAAAGAAAACTTCATAGAGGATTGCCAAATAAAATAACTCATTGTATATAGAAATATTATAGTGATAGTATAATAGCCTCAAAGGACTTAGGACTTGTTTGAAACAAAAGATTTTATTTTATTTAAAGATTTCATTTATCCTTGAAGAGAAACATATATATACAAACATATATATACAGACACAAGCCATTTGTGTTTGTGTGTATACTTATTAATTTACTTTAAAATAATTTAAGATTTGAAATAATAAGTATAAGGTTTTCATAAAATAAAGTGAATGTGGAAAGTATGCATGGTTATAAAAAGAATTTGACGACTATGAAGGGAGTAACTATTGGTTCAAGACTACAAATAAGTTTCAAGTGATCAAGGAATGCGGTTTGAGGTATTGCATGGCGGAAACAAGTTAGGCCTTCATGAGCATAGCGGGTGTGTTCGGGTTTTTACAATGGTAGCAGGCTCGCAGCATGAGCATATGGTAAAACATAAGTGTAAGGCCTCGGACCCAGGCACCCTATGTTAGCGTTGGATTTACTCATAAACACACTACTAAATCATAGTTAATTAAAAATCTTTAGCTGAATAATAAAACTTCAACCAAACATTACATAAACATTCAATTCTTGTCTTTATCAAACACTCAAACTGCCATTAACTATTTAACATATTAAAAACATCACAACTTCTTTGTTCTATGGATGTCAGTCTTCAGTCTTCAACCATGTGTGCCCCTCAAGCCTGATGCCTCATCCAATTTGCCTACGTGCATACTAAAAGTCATCTACGCTGAGTGAGTTCTAATTTAACAGGAAACAGGGTAAGCATTCACATTCTTACACATAAGCATATGAAGATACACATTCCATACTTAACATGTCACTCATTCATTCATTCATACATACATACATATATACATACTTGCTTATCTTTACTTACCGTAGTATAATGTCATTATAAACATTTTAAGGGCATGCCTTCCTATAACCTTCACAGATATTTTAAGGGTCTACCACCCTAAAATCTTCACAAATATTAGAAGGGTCTGTCACCCTGTAACCTTGATAGATACCGTAGGGGTCTGCCACTCTGTAACCTTCACAGATATTTTAAGGGTCTGCCACCCTGTAACCTTCACATATATTAGAAAGGTCTGCTACCTTGCAACTGTTAGCGCGTGATTTATTGTCCATAGCTGATCGAATAGGCTAGGGCTTGTTTAGTCAATATGCAACAATATAATATGGCCTATTCGCTATGGATTGTATAGCGAAGGGGATCCATTCGTTAGATTAAGCTCATCCGATAGCCTAGGATTACGTACACTAAGGATGTAGCGCATGTAACTCATTCATTAAGTCAGAGAGCTCATTCGCTATTGAATTTAGAGAATGAATGCTCATTCCTTAAACCTATTGCTCATTCGATAAGGATGTTAGCGAATGAGAGGTCATTCGCTAGTGGAGATGCTCATTCGTTAGTCATGTTAACGAATGAGGCCTAGCGAATAAGGATAGCCTTTAAATAGGCTAAGTTAGAGAATGTGTATAGGGATCCAAGCTCATTTATTCCCTAATGTAATGTTACCATGCCGGATCCTCTCTAGACTTAATATATTCATCCTTAATGTATCAATTAAGTATCATTGTAGGTTATTTATCATTTTGTTTGTGTCTAATTGCGACTTGATCTTGGCTCGTATAATGTTTACACAATTGGTATCAGAGCGTACGGTTGCTCGTGATACATCAATTCTATCCAAGATGATGTTCTTCGTTTTCTTCAGTTCCGGTTGCTACTTGATCAAAATTTTGGTCAAATCGGTGAGAGAGCCGGTTACGGATCTAGATCTCGGATGACATCGTGTATTTCGTTAATTATGCATACGATTAGGTAGATTACGAATATTTAAGTGTACTATGTGTGTTGAGAGAGATTTTGGGCAGTGTAACGACTCTGGAAGGATAATAATAAGAACTGATACATTAACCAATAATCTTACAGGTATATATAGGGAGATGACTACATTCGTTACATTAACCTAACGAATAAACATACTCATTCGTTAATACAATTAATCTAAGCGAATGGCACTCATTCATTATCTCATTCGTTAAGCTTGGTTAATGAATGAGTTTACATTAATTCGAATATGATACATTCGTTACGGAGTAACGAATGTGTCTTACAAAAGACCAAATGGGCATATTTACATTATTAGCACTTACATTATAAACTAATTATAATAATAAACTAATAAAGACCGAGACGTCCAAAATGTGTATCAATAAACTCCCCCTCGTCTCGAGCTCTTTATACTTTATTGCTGGAACATCTTAGTCTTCCAGTCGGTGCAACTGTGACTCTTGAATGCATAACATACTCGTATAACTCTCTGAAACTACATTGCAAGATCGTAGTCACTTACGTAAGCAAATATGATCTGACGATGAAATAACGCGTCGTTGTCAGACTCAGATAAGTTAACGAGCCACATCGGATCGATCACACGTATTATTCTCGTGTTAGATCCGGTGCCCAATACAATAACCGCTTCATCGGTGCCCTCTTCATTGTCTTCGGCGGCTTTAGCTGTAAGATCATCTTCCTCTAGCCAATGCGCGGATCAATCTCATCAATATACTTGTGTGTCGCCACTTGCAGCTTGAAGAACTTGAAACCATAACGGATTTCATGTTGCAGATGAGCATAGAACCACTCAGCCCATATATCTTTCCCACGATTCACAAACGGTCTGTTGGTTATTGTTCTAACAACCCATCTTGGCATAGATAGTATATCGCGTTGGCGCTTAAAATAATAAATACCATGTACCCACTTCACGATATATACCTTAAGCTCAGAATCATACTACCAAGCAATCAAATCACTTTTCACATCTTTGACAGACTTGTACTTCTTCATCTGGTATGCAGACGCTCGAGCCTTGGCTAATCTGACTTCCTCCTGTTCATGATACCGAAAGGCCTCGATCATCTTGTTCATCCTCTTTACATCATGTTCAAACATACAATCTAAAGCACGTTTCCGTTTCCTCTCTTTCTCAGTTAGGTGACTTATCTCTGCTGCCTTATTCCACTTCTCAATCTCTTCTCGTAAACGTTGTTCTGCTGAATCAAATGTTCTGTGGTAAAGAATGGAATACCTGAGTCGTTGTTGTTGTCTTTGTGAATTCAGGATACTCCTCAGCAATTACGTCTTCTACCTCAACTTCTTCATATTCAGGCACATTCCCACGTGGAATTCCTGGATTAACACTTTCCTCGAACTCAATATCAACCTCTATAGTCTTCCCAAGTTCCTCAACCTCCTCTTCATTCACATCCAGAAGCAAGGCTATTTGTTCTTTAGTCAATGAATGATCCAATAACTCGCCTTCTTTGATCTCATCAACGTTCACCATACTATACACGATCCCGTCCATACCCACAAACAAAAGCATATTAGCCGGAATAACGTCAATCAGTCTGGCTCTCGTATAATCCTTGTATGGCACAATCTGCAGATTACTCCCCTAAGACCCAACACCAGTACTCGTATCAGTCTTATTACCTGCCGACGGTGTAGAACTACCACCCGGTTGCTGATCAACACCACCTGCTTCATCCTGATCATCTTCATCATTCTACAATTTCTTCAACTCGTCATCCTTGCATGTGAGGTGAAGTATGATCTCATCTTTCTTATCAAGTCTCTCCCCATGAGCAGCAACAAGGGCTTTTAGTTCCCTGTTTTCACGCTGAATAAACTGAATATGTCGAAACATATTTTGTTTATCTGCCCTCATTTGTTGTTGAAACACACGATCTGACTGAATCTGAGTTTGTTGCATATGAACAAGAATCAGTAAATTAAACCACTGGGCATTCGGAGACAACTCGTAGAAATGAGGATGAAGCAGTTGCATAGGACCCTGAGGACGATTAGATGTCATAAACAAATACTCAGTTCTTGGCAACGGAGTAGGTGTAACTGGAGTCACTGGAGTAGTCGGTTGTGGACTAGACATGCGTGCCAAAACCGTCTGTAAAACATCTCCAATGTACGGATCAGCTACAGAAGTAGTTGTCAAAGTCATTGATGGAGGTACCGGAGAAATTGGCATTTGAACAGTAGTCGGAGATCGAGTCACATCAGGAACAAGAGATCTCGGAATACTCTGAGGTATTGGAGAAGTAGGAATAGGAGCTGAAATAGATACCGGTGGAGTCGATCTTTCAAAAGGTTGACTCGAAATCTCAATACCAGGTCCACGTCGTACCCTTTGCTTCTTTGATTTCTCTCCCTTATCCACCATTGGTTCTTTGCCTTTACGTTTACGTTTTGCTCATACGTTAACTCAGCACGTGGTCCTGGACCACCATTACCATATCATCACCACCATTTCCACCATCACCGCCACCCTCACGCTCAAAATCCGAATTATCATGAGCCCAACGATCATTGGATGGCTCTTGATAATCTGTATTCGCAAGATGACAAATCAAACGTTTATACCTTGGTCGATCTTGAAGACTTTGACCACGATAAGATCTCAACTGTCTCATAGTCTCTGCATTCATATGCTCCAGCTTCAAAAGATCATCTGGATCTTTAACCAATGCCGGTTGGAGATCATTTATCATCTGCCGCAGAAATCTTGGATACAATAAGAACTTGTGACGGCTAGTGACATTCTCCTTCAAGTGATAAAAAAACCAATTTAGAGAAATTGAATGGTTTGTTTAACACTAAGGCAACGAAGGCAGATTGTAGCATAACTCGACATTCATAAAAACCCCCTTTGCGTCCACCAAGACAGTGTATCAACACATGAAGAAAATACTTCTATTGTTCGCACAAGTTTGCTTTGTTGTACATCGATTTACCCAAATCACCATGGTATCTAACCCGTCCGAACAACCCCCGAATCAAACCCTTATCGAACTCGCATCAATCATCCACTATATCATGAAAACCCAACACATCTCTAATTACCCCCACATCTATCACGACACGGTTATCCCGAATCACCGCTTCTATCTGGTTTTCGGCCTCATTAAACTAGCGGTATCCCAAAAGGCTCGTATGATACTCTGGTAAACCAAAGTCTGTGTCGAGATGGCCTTGTATATCCTGGAACATAGTAAGAAACTAATCATTCCCCCGAAGATCGGTGAACTTCAAAGTTCGTCTCGAGGAAGGCACAGATGTCATGGCTTTTGTTCCATGACAATAAAACTGGAGCTTGTTCTTGTTCAGCTTGAGCCTTAGGTTGTTGCTCTGGATTAGCCTCTGGATTTTGTTCGGGAGCAGGATTTTGAATAATCTCATCTGCCATTTCCGTTTAAGCATGAATAAATATTAGTAAAAGATTTAAACATATAATACTGATTTAACGTATAATCATCTCATTCATTATGAATGAGGCATTCGTTATACAATTAAAGACTTACATTCGTTACCTATAATGAATTAACCTTATACGTTAAAATATTCGTTACAGTAACGAATCTGAATATAATACTTCAACGAATCAACTCTGATTCTTTACTATTACTTGCTATAAGCTTTTACCATCTATTCGTTACCTAAACAAATCAGATAGTCATTCGTTAACGACTTAACAAATCTGCTATGATCATTCGTTAGATACCTAACGAATCTGGTCAGTCATTCGTTACAGTAATAACGAATCTAAGTTAATTTATTTGACTTCAAAGAAGTCAAAAATCAAATTAATTTTGACTTATTACAGTAAAAGATGATGAATGTCATCGATGAAACCTTTGATTTCCCATCAATTTTTACAACTAATCTCAATTACAATGGTCGGAAACTGGTTTAATGCACTAAACAATGATCATTCAGTTCTAATGTTGATTCAATTATGAGTTTTGTTAGTTGTTAACTGTTCGGTTAATATCCAATTATCAATTAATTAGTTAACCCCTAAAACATCGATGAAATACCATAAATATCGTATCATTGAGATCGTCAGTACCTGTAGAACAAGAAGAAGTTAATCAATTGCGATAATAAGTAGGTAAAAGATTTTGGAAAAATTTTTCAAGAGTTTGTCTTAGGATGGCAATGAAATAGGAACAGGTGAATGAAGGGTCATTCATTTGGCATTGGGATTATTCACCCCAATAATTTCACACATACCGAGGTCATTCGTTCAAATTTGAACTAACGAATGGCCTCATTCATTAACTTAAAAGAACCTCATTCGTTATATTAATAACTAATTTAATCCTTTTCGTTAAATTAAAAAAACTGATTCGTTTAAAATTCCAAACGAATAAGACTCACATTCGTTAACAATTCAACGAATGATATCATATTCGTCAATCTTTCTAACGAATCACCTTGTCATTCGTCAAAATCATAACGAATGATACATTATCTATTCATTCCATTCGTTAACAAGTTACACGAATGTCTTCCATTCGTTATGCACAACGGAAGTGAATGTTATTATAACGAATGAGATACTCATTCGTTGTGTTTAAATAACAAGTGGTTTGACATTCGTTAAATCAAATTTAATGAATCACCACAGATCCTTAGCGAATGAGAAAAAATCTCATTAAGGATTTAAATAATCACTAAAAACCGATTAGGGTTTTTAATAAGAATTAAATAATCAATTAAAACCAATATAGGTTTTCAATTGTATACATTAAAATACCCGATCAACCAATGATCGGTAATGTTTAATTTAAACGGATTTTTACATTAAAACTACCAACTGATACCAGTTGTGAATACGTTAAGCACGATTAACTTAAAATTCGGGATAACAGACTTTTTCTTTTTGTTTCGGATTATTCGCTATCTCGGTAAATCGAAAATAAAGCAGAAAAATAAAATATTTTTGAATTTTTGAAATTATCAAAATACAAACAAATTTAAAGCAGTTAACAATTAAACTATCAAGCAGTACATATTTTTGTGAGTTCGAACAGGGAATTATATTGATCAAGTTTTCCTTCCATCACAAGTTTATTTTTAGCTTTTATTATGACTGATGTTAAGTTGATTATTGGTATTGTTGTCCACCTAAATCTTCTAACAAATGTTTCAGAACTCTTGGTGATATGTTTAATTGGTTCAATTAGGCACGAATATAATAAATTATTAGAACTAATCTTGATTCAAGCTTAATTTGATTTTCTCCAAATCACCCCAACATGACTTAAACCTAAGAATCAATTTGATTGAAAATAAATGTTTTTAAGCAACATAGTCCTTAATCCCCACTACAAGATATACCCCCGTTATCAAGCAGTACCCTAAGGTCCGTTCCCATTGATGAGTATGCATGATTTCATCTGTCGATTTCCCACGAGTATGCAATCTTTTATTACTTACTTTTTATTGGAATTGGGAACAAATGGCCAATGTACTATCATTTTCCCTTTTTGCTCGAGAACTCATTTTGAGGAACATTTTTCAATGTTTTTGTATTTTTCGATATTTGAATGTTTTTGGAGTTTTTAATTTTCTCTATACAAAATGAAAATCACAGTCTTTTTGGATTTCTATATTCCCCCCCCTCCCCCGTAAAACCTACAAATAGAAATTAAACAAGAAAAATAAAATGATTCAACTGAGCTGTTAAATATCTGTTAATCTTGTGTCACACCCCGACTAGCACAATGCGGAAGCGTAAAACGGGAATGTAACAGACACCTCTAGTATCAACACGTTGTTTATAAAGAAACATTACAAACTAATTTACAATACATTACATTTCTTTGTTCTATCATTGTTTTACAGTCTAGGTCATACAAACAAAACTAGTTCGTTAACTATACATTCTTACTAATAACGCCCTTGCTTCTATTCACATAGCATCAACCACACACTTCAGGTAAGTAACAGATCACCCAATCATTCCGATTTAGGTACACCTGAAAAGCAGTTTAAAACGGGTCAACTACTAGAGTTGGTGAGTTTCACGAGTTTCAAGAAAACAGTAATGAGTGTTCACAAGTCAACACTTGTAATCATGAAATAAGTATGTATGTATGTAAATGATGTATGTGATGTAATTATGCTAAGCTACAGTGAAGCCTGGACTATTCGTGCTGCGTGCCTCCATTTCCCACGCTCAATCAACCACTATGGCCCCTTTCCGCCCACAACATGCCCCGGTAGCTATGTCTAACACTACATAGCCTGTTTGTATAAATATGGTCATGTGCAAACGGCGCTATGTGACACGGAAACCATGCCGATTCCGTTTGGGTTTGTCAAACCAATAGTACTATTCACAAGCCACCGGCTCGAAGTTAATCACTGTGATCGTGGGGACTTTAGTGTGTTAGCACTTAGATAATTCACATCAGTACATGTTTCAGGTATGTATATGTAATCAAACATGCTTTTCACCCCAAAAGTTCATAAAACAGTTTAAAAGTGGGGTCATGAAACTCACGGTTTAGTCGATAATCAGTACTGTATCAGCTCGTGGTTCGTTCGGTCCGCTATCAGTAGTTCCTATAAACAATATATATAATAATATTAATATTTTAATATTAATATAATCTCAATACTAAGCTGGGCTGTATAACTAATCAGGGTGTAGCTGAAACGCCCAGAAAGTGGCAATAGGCTTAGGTTGTGATGTTGTTCAATGTCTAATACTTAGAACTGAACTTGGCTCAGATTCCCGTTTTCCCAGTTGGGCCAAGTTGCTCGTTTACGCGTTCAGAAAGCAGTTATGGGAAAATAAGCTTGGGTAAATGTATTGGTTAATAACATGATTAAGTTATAAAGAAAAATCACATACTGGGATCCCGGATTAGCCATGGGGCCTGTTTACGTTTATACAGTTTGATTTGAGAAGAAACACGCACAATTCACCCAGATTGTCCAGGTTTCTCATAGAAAAGTTCATTTTTACTTAATTAGTCCAAAAATATAATTTTTGATCACTCTTGGTGTTTTGATATTCCCGCAGATTCACTAGTCGCGAACTTGCCTGTTTTTATAAAAACTGAATTTGTTTAATATTCAGATTAGCATAATTAATTAACCGTTAATCATTAAATTATAAAAATTTAACCACTTATCAATTAAAATATGTAGATTTTAATAAAAATATTTCTGGAATTTATTTACTGATTTATTAATTTATAAAAATTCATTTTATCAGCTATATTTCGCCTGAAAATCGTCCGTTTACCCCAAACAATTTCCAAAAATTCCACAAAAATTCCTGAATGCTCAATCCATGTCCCAATTCAATCTGTATCAATTCCAGAATGTAAAAAGCTCGTGCGATATTCTTTTCAGTCCAAATTCGGCTATAAAAATTCACACGAACGTAAATAAACAAAATACCTTTAAACTTCTCCAACTAATCCCAAAATTCATATGTGATCAAAATAAATCAAATCTGAGTTCTCAGAAAAATTTCATAATTTTTGAAGTATTTTAGCTATTTTTCCCAAATAAACGTCCCAATTTGGTAATAAATTCGCCAAATATTCTCAGATGGTCGAAATATTACCAAATTTGAACAGGGACTCATTGACATGGTCCCAGATGTTCCTGAAAAATTTCAAGTCCTAAAAATATGCACATCACAACCTTAACCTAAATAGCCCGTAGGCGAGTGTTTTGGCATTACCTTTGCGGGTTTTGCTCGTTTCCGACTTTTTAATCAAGTTTTCAGGTTCTTGTGCTTCTAAGCAAGCTAGGTACAAGTCCTATATCACAAACCAAGAAATTTTTCATCAACAAAACAGCCCTTAATTTAGGGTTTCGGCCAGTGCAGAAAAACGAACTTTTAAACCGTAAAAACGCCGTTTCAACCCTTTAATCCGTGTTTATGGCCAAAAAAACTATCAAAACAGGTTTCTTACCATGTGTATGATCAAAACATATTTATGGACCATTTTTAGGATCTTTACACAGTTAGGAATGATTTTTAGTAATCAAGACATGTTTTTATGGTATTAAACAAGTTTAAACAAGTATAAAAGCTACTTATTTAAGCTCCTTACCTTAGGGTTTGAAGGTTTTCTGGCTAGAGAAGAAGTTGTGTCCCGATTTTTCAAGAAATTATGTTGAAAATGGCTTGGATCTAGTTTATATGTGAAAAGAAAATGAAGGGGGGTGGGGTGGTGGCTGCGACCGGAGTCCATGGGCCCCTTTTTGGGCTCATTTTGGCCCAAGTTTTTGATTTCTCAAGCCCAAATACGAAAAGCCCGGTCCAAATTTAGTTCGGGTTCGGTTTTTGGCGCGAAAAACTTATCGGGTGCGTTAAACAGTGCGAAAACGAGTGTTTTTCGGCTAGTTTTGTGTAATTATAAAAACATACTATATTACTGTAAAAATCAAAAATATTTTCACAGATCGCGTAAAACATTTCAAATAAATGTTTGGTAAGTCTTTTTCGGCTTAACGGATGATACAATGATTGGTTTGTAACTATCTTTTGCGTTTAAATCTATAGCGGGTAGTTAAACGAGCATGTTTTCGTTTAACTTGTTTGCTATCAAACTAAGACCATATTTCTAATATTTTAGCTTGTATAGATCGTATATCACTTATAGATGGCCCCTCCCGAGATATCTGGGTCATAATCTGACCCGTTCGGTTAGTCGTTCGTTTGTTACGCAAAAGGCGTTTATTTGCTTAATCGGTAAATACATACTGAGGTGTACCTTGTTTTGGCTCAAATGTCACATCTTGTTAAACCGTTTATACCCAGCAAGTATTGAAAACGTGTTTTATCAAACACCTTGGTATAAAGGTCAGCCTTTTGAAAATCCGTATGTATTTTTTCAATATCAATTAATTTCTTTTCAAAGCAATCTTGTATAAAGTGATAACGGATTTCAACGTGTTTTCTTTTCGAATGTTGAACCGGATTTTTGGTGATAGAAATAGCGGCCGAATTGTCAATGTAAATAGGATTAGTAAGAAAATTCAAACCGTAATCCCACAGATGCTGCTGGATCAAAAGAACCTGTGAACAGCAACTCGAGGCTGCCACATACTCTGCTTCGGCTGTTGAAGTTGAGACCGTTGTCTGCCTCTTACACTGCCAGGAAACAAGCCGGTTTCCTAAGAATTGACAACCCGCTGTTGTAGACTTGAAATTGATCTTGCATCCTCCATAGTCCGATCAATATAAGCGGTGAGATCAAACTTATCGTCTTTGGGGTACCACAATCCGATGTCGGGATTTCCCCTCAGATAATGTAAGATGCGCTTAACTGCCGCCAGATGAGTCACTCGTGGACTCGATTGGTACCTGGCACACAAATAAATAGCAAACATTAAATCAGAACGAGATGTAGTCAAATACATAAGAGATCCGATCATAGCTCGATACAGGGTTGGATCCACGATATTCTCCAATTCATCCGGTGATAAATTGCGACCCACGGGAAGAGGTTCCGAAGGGATTTTGCCGTCTGTTATCTTAAATCAGCTCAAGACATCGTTCCACATATTTGGTCTGACGGATGAAGATCCCCGAATCAGACTGGTGAACTTGTAATCCCAAGAAGAACCTCATCTCTCCCATCGAACTCATCTCAAATTTGGTTTGCATCGTCTTCTCGAAATCTTTGCACAAGTTGTCGTTTGTCGAACCGAAAATAATGTAATCCACGAAAATTTGGACGAGGAGCAGATCATCACCAACGTTCATGTACAATAATGTACAGTCCACAGTCCCCCTCTTGAAGCCACTATCAATCAAATGGTCAGCAAGCGTGTTGTACCATGCTCTCAGGGCCTGGTGTAAACCATAAAGAGCTTTGTTCAAGAGATAAACACGCTCTGGATAGTCAGGATCCTCAAAGCCGGGAGGCTGCTTCACATATACTTCCTCGTGAATTTCTCTGTTTAAGAACGCCGATTTAACATCCATTTGACACACTTTAAAGTTCTTGTAGGCTGCATAGGCAAGAAAAATACGTATAGCCTCTAGTCGTGCCACAGGAGCATACACTTCGGTGTAGCCAATTCTTTCTTGTTGATTGTAACCCAATATGACCAATCATGCCTTGTTTCTCATGATTACACCACGGTCGTCCTTTTTGCACTTGAAAACCCATTTGGTTGGTATCACCTTCTTAACACGGTCGGGTTTGTCAATTAGATCCCATACACCCAGTCGTACAAACTGTTGCAGCTCCTCCTGCATTGCTTCAACCCAAGATGGTTCCTTGAGTGCCATTGTGACACTTGTCGGTTCAATATGAGATAAAAAGTAAGTGTATCGTGCAATATTAAGAACCCCGATGAGTGCAAATCCGCATAAGCACATACAATTAGATCCTCTGTAGGAGATAAGTTACAGTCAACTACGTCGTCACATACATTAGCTAATTGGTTTCTCGTGCGAACCCCATCATTCACATCCCTAATTTTCTGTTCCTGTGGATGGTTCGTGTGAATCCTTAATGAAGGATTCGCAGGTACAGATACATTATCACCAAGATTGGTGACATTTTTCTCTGGTGTGTCTTAAGAAATTGATGTTGAGACATCTTTAACTAGAATTGCCTCATTTGTGTCTTGAGCGTCATTTAATGGAATTGAAGACGAATCAACAAACTCAGCATCATCGGAAGAGTCAGAAACATCATGAGATGTCTCTGATACGTTAGGAGAGTCATTTGCATCAACGGACGAAAAACTTGGAATCGGAACACATCGTTCTTCCAAATAAGATCGAATAAAGTCTTCAGGTATCTCCTTAACTGTTGGTGTAAACGAATTAAATAACCCATCGTAGTCGAACATCCAGTTAGGGCCTATACCGGTTGGAGGTGTAGTGTAGCTTTGACAGTCTACATGGTACCATTCTTCTACACAACCTGAAGAAATATTCAAGATACACTTCTTAGGAAAATTATACCCTAAAAAGTAACCCTCGAATGCCTTTTCGTCAAACTTCCCGGCATCTCTCGTCAATACCATACATGGACAACCGAATGGTTCCAAATATTTTAAATTCGGGTTTTGAAGATTTAGAAGTTCGTAGCTTGTTTTCGACAACTTCTTTACAGTTAATACGCGATTCAACGTATAACATGCCGTATTCACACCTTCATTCCATAATTGAGCCGGAAGCTTAAAATCAGCAAGCATTGTTCTCGCAACCTCTATCAATGTTCTATTCTTTCGTTCAGACACGCCGTTTTGTTGAGGAACATACGGTGCACTGAATTCCCGATGTATTCCCTTTTGAATACAGAAGAAATCCAATATGTTGTTTTTAAATTCAGTTCCATTATCACTACGAATTAGTCTCACTTTCGGTTTGTAAAGTGATTCGGTCTTCGTGATAAGGTTCTGAATTAAAACAGACGTCTTATCTTTCGAACCTATAAATAAAACCCTTAGTATCTTGAGAAGTCATCAGTAACAACCAATCAATATAAATCATTCCCAATACTAGCACGATTCACTGGACCAAATAAATCCATATGAAGTCCTTCTAGTGGCGTAACAATTGAATTCATCGAGTTGCACGGGTGTGACTTCTTCTTCTGTTTCCTCTTTTTGCAAGCATGGCAATGATCATTTAACCAGAAGTACTTAAGGGTCACACCATCCACCAAATCGTTCGAAATAAGGTAATTCATCTTGCGTGTGTGGATGTGTCCCATGCGTCGATGCCATAGAATCGATTTTCTCTTTGTAACTTTGGAGACTAAACACATTTCGGAGGGTGAAACGTTTACATTACCACTCATGTCTAGAACATAAATATCATTTGATCGAGGTGATCGCATGACAACATTTCTTCAGGAATTGTGTATCCTGGTTGAAGGATAACACATTCCTTGTCAGTGAAATTCATGGTGTAGTTCTTATCACATATCTGTGAGACACTCAACAGATTATGATCCACTTTTTCACAATAATTTACTTTCTGAAAAGTCCCGTTTGATACTCTCCCTCTTTAGTAATTATCCCACCGTTATTACCAGCAAACGCCACATGACCACCCTGAATAACTTTGATGTTTTTAAGAAGATCCAGGTTGCCAGTAATATGCCGAGAACATCGACTATCCAATATCCACTTGTGACTTGACACGGACTTGTGACTTGACATTGTCTTGGGCTCTTCCTTTGATACTTTGGGAGATAAATTTAACTTAACACTTGCATTCGGTACTTGAGAATAGGTAACGGGTTTCTTGGTTTTCTTCTTAAGGTACCCGTCACGTATTACTCCCGAATCAAAGTTTTTACAAGTCGGTTGAGCACGGTCAACGAATTTGTTTAATACATTAGATGTTTCAACCCGAACCACTTTTTTTGGATTGACATTTGAATACATTATAAAACATTCATCAACTAGCGTTTCTTTCAAATTTTCATTGAATTCAGTCTTTCGAGTTGATGACGATTTGATATCATCAACCTTTGCTTTGCACTTCTTCGAGACATGACCTTAGATGTTTCAACCCGAACCACTTTTTTTGGATTGACATTTGAATACATTATAAAACATTCATCAACTAGCGTTTCTTTCAAATTTTCATTGAATTCAGTCTTTCGAGTTGATGACGATTTGATATCATCAACCTTTGCTTTGCACTTCTTCGAGACATGACCAGGTTCACCACATTTAAAACACAAGCGAGTGTCTAAGGATTTTTGTGGTAAAGTACTTGTCTTGCTTTCATGCAAAGGTTGAGAAATATCTACATTGGGTTTTTTCAAAAGTTACTGTCTTTGAAAATTCATGTTTTAATCCCTTTTTAGTTTTATAAAATTCTAGATTGATGGAATTCAAAGAATCCTTCATTGCTGATGATTTCACAAATTTTATAGGGTTAAATGTTTTTGACACTCGAATTCACTTGAACATCCTTCATTCCGGATGATTTCACAAATTTTATAGGGTAACTTTTGAAGTGTCGTCATGAAAGACACTTTCAATCATTTTAGAATTCAGAAGATTCAAAGGAACTTCCTTATCCGAAAATACTTTAGATAACCCTTTGATCTTAAAGATTTTCCCAATGGCAGATTTAGGTTGAGGATTGATGAACCGCATCAACTCCTCATCAGACACAGATGGCTTGTCTGATTTCGGTACTTTAGAAGATACCTTAGGAATTTTGACTGAATCACTTGAGGGCTTTGAACCATAAACTGCTTGTTCAAACTCCTCGGGTTCACACAAGATATGATTGTCAGAAGATATGTTATCATTTTTGACAATCATATCTGGTTCTGTCAATTCCTTAATTGAACCACCTAACTCATTTTCAGTAAAACTGATATACTCTCAATATGAATCGGTTCTTGAGTTATTTTAGTTGGTTCAACATTTTCAGTGTCAACTGTAGGCATTTATGGAGTTAAATATTGTTCAACAACAGGAATGCTACTGCAATCTCCTTTGAAAGGAGGAGGAATCTCAACATACCCTAAACCGGATTTTCCATTTTTCTTGTGAGCATTATTGACTTCAATAATCTCATTTAAAAGAAACGAGGAATCTCGAAATTTTCCAAGTTTATTTTTTAGTTCCAAAAATTCATTTTCTAAATTGTAAATGAAGATTCGGAGTCTAAGAATCTTCTTGAAATGTTGTTTAACCACAACAATCTTACATTTAACTTCAGCTTTGAGATCGTGATTGCTAACAGACAAATTTTTAATTTTCAAAGTCGATTGTTCCAATAATTTGGATTTTTGTCTGTAGCATTCATTGACCATGAAATGATGTTTTGTGAGATTAGAGTTCTGTTGTAATGCTAACTCAAGTTTGGATTTGAGTTCAGCACACTCAGCACACTCAGTCACAACATGTGAATTTATTGTCTCTTTTGATTCAGATTCATTACTTGAAGGTTTAGGACATACCTCTTCAATCTTGGCCATACATGCAAAGGATTCGGTTTGTTCAGATGCTGAAAGATCCAAATCAGTTTCAGAATCAGAGGTATCACTTTCTTTAGATAGATTATCACCACTTGCATCTTCAAACTTTTCAACTGGTTAAACCAAAGCAAGGTTTGCATGATTTCCTAAAAGTCGTTGAGAGCAGTCCACACCGTCACTGGCAACAAGCGCTTGAGTGTTGGTCGGCTTATTCTGGTCACCATCTGAGGAACTCTTTTATTCTGATCATTTCCTGATGAATTCTTTCCCGAAGTTCCCTCAGAATTGCGTGGACCCGAATATTCCTTCCTCGGTTTATCACACTCTTTTGCGAAATGACCGAAATCTCCACAATTATAACACTTGACCTTCAGTTTATCAAACCCAACTCGCTTGTTCAACGTTGGTAGATCTTTTTCTGTCCGTTGCATGAATCTTTTTACCTTCCTGACAATCATTGCCATATTCCACTTAAGACCCATCAACTCAAGATCATTGGGATCTATTTGGTCATAATCTTCATCAGTCAATTCACTTGTAGCAATCCTACTCCCAACGAGTTGTTCGTAAGATGTCATGAACGCACAAACAAAAGCAAATTGCTGCTCAGCTTCTTGAAGATTTACATTAGGCAATGAACTTGAAGAACTTGCACTTGAACCAGAATGAGCACCAGATGTCATGAAGCATACTTTAGGAGAACCGTTACCATTATTACCATTAGCAAACTCTTCTGGCGATGCTTGTGTGAAGAATACGGTGATTGGGATTGAGCTTGAAGAATTATTAGCAAGTAATGAACCACCATACAGAGAAGGGTTTTGATTCTAATTATCCTTCAATGATGTTTGACACTTCAAGTCGAATTCTCTTTCTTCAATCTTTTTAATGAATTGCTCAGCAGTGAGTTGATCATTTCTAAAATATCCCTTCTCTTTTAACATCAATAAGAAAGTAGAATACGAAGGTGGTAATGCATTCTTCAAGGTGTCAATCTTATCTGACTCAGTCGGTTCCAGATTCATAGTAGTTATCTCTACGACTAAATGACAAAATCGACTTATCATGTCTTCCACCGTCTTGTTTTTCAGCAAAGCAAAATTTCAAAACTGAAATTTCACTAGAGTCTTTTTTACTTTCAAGTGTATTTCCCAAGCTTCTAGTCTTCAAAGTTGCAAAGAGAGAAGCACAAGCCAGTGTATCACTACCTACAAGACTCTACTGGTGAAATATTTTCTCGTGCAAAGCCATCGTGAGAGTAGAGTAGGCTTTGGTCTCACTTTCATAATCTTTAATTTCCTGGGCTTCATAATGTTTGTGATCCTTCAGAGTCCAACCCAGTGTATCACTACCTACAAGAGGTGCAACGAACACTACTTGGATGTACCGAACCCAAATGAGCATGAAACCTCGGTTCCCACCGAGCAAACTCAAAAAGCTTTAGGAGTTTTGGACACTTGTTATGAGTACCAATTTCGTTGTCCAATGAGAGCATCTGTTGCATTAACGCGTTCGGGGATGCTAGTGCATAATACGTGGCATTTTGAGAAGTCATATTATCACCAATTTGAAAATTCAATGACCAAACTTGTCAAATTTTAAAAATTCTGGTTACCGTTCAAACGAATGCAAGCAACACGAATGAGAGTAGTAGTGAATGTGATAGTAATCTAACGAATGGGAAACAATAACGAATGTGAAATCTGAACGAATCACTTCATTACTAACGAATGTGAATATTTGTTTAACGAATGAAGGAATTGAACGAATGTGAGAAAGTGTATAGCGAATGGAAAGTTTAGCAAATGATCAGTTCAAAGTGACGAACCAGTCTTCAAACTGATTAACGAATCAGTATTCAAACTGATTTAACGAATCAGTATTCAACCAGATAAATCAAGTCCAAGTAGGTCTAAAACTTGTCCGAATTCAACATAAACTATATCAATCGACTCGTAATTCAAATTCAAACCTAATTATGTCAGTCCGTAATCACAAACGCTAAAATCCAAACCTCAATTATCAAAGTAACCACCAGCCATGAACATCTGATTCAAAACCTTAATTAACTATCAATTCAATCAACTTACTAACCAATTCACCTCAATCCGAACTCAAACATTCATATCCAGTTCCAATTACCTTATGAACACTCCTAATTATGATTATCTCAATCCAATTACAGTTCGAAAGCTCTGTTTTCCCGAAACTTAATCAAATACAATTCATACTGAGATTTACTCAATACTTGATGAATTAATACTATTAAACACCGAAATAACACGAAGATCAGATCAGTTGGCTCTGATACCACTTAGAGAGCCGGTTACGGATCTAGATCTCAGATGACATCGTGTATTCGTTGATTATGTATACGATTAGGTAGATTGCGAATATTTGAGTGTACTTTGTGTGTTGAGAGAGAATTTAGGCAGCGTAACGAATCTGGAAGGATAATAATAAGAACTGATACATTAACCAATAATCTTATAGGTATATATAGGGAGATTACTACATTCGTTAAGATATCCTTAAGAAATGTGACATTCTTTACATGAACCTAACGAATGAACACACTCATTCGTTAATACAATTAATCTAAGCGAATGGCCTTCATTCGTTATCTAATTCGTTAAGCTTGGTTAACGAATGAGTTTACATTAATACGAATATGATACATTCGTTACGGAGTAACGACTATGTCTTTTAAAAGACCGAATGGGCGTATTTACATTATTAGCCCTTACATTATAAACTAATTACAATAATAAACTAATAAAGACCGAGATGTCCAAAATGTGTATCAACAATCAGTGAATGAACGATGGAAATGAAGGTTAATTCGTGTATGTTGATGAAATCTAAATTATCGTAATGTATTTTGGTAGTTTAATCTACAGTTTTGATGGTTAATTGTCCCAATCCGCCATTGATAGCTATGGTACTGTTTGATCAAAATTGATAAGGAATTAATGTGTATTTGATGAAACTGATGATAGAATCATGATCCTGATGAAAAAGCGAACCTTCATTGTGATTTTGAGGTGTAAATTTCATGATTTGATGATTCATCCATGGATATTGATGAAGATATGAGATTTTCAGCCGTCATAACAGTAATTTACAGAGAAACGCAATTTTCCTGGTGATACAGGTACAGCTCCAACAACTCATTTGTTAAATTGTTGAGGTCATTTGTTAATGAGTTTAACAAATGTGAACTACTTTAATGTATGAGCTTATTCGATGTTTAAGTTGCTCATTCGCTACGGGATCTTAGCGTATGCGGACATTCGTTAATGGGTTTAACGAATGTGAATTATATTAACGTATGAGATCATTTATTATAGGGTTTAACGGATGAGGATATTTTTAATGTATTAGTTCCGTTCGTTCATATGTAATGAACTGAACACACGTTTAACGTATGAGGATGTTGTTTTAGCGAATGAGACTCTATTCGATCAATGGGTAGCGAGTGAGGGTTAACAATATTAATGAATGAGGATTAATATTAATTAATGTGGATCAACTCAGCAAATGAGGACAAATGTTTAAAGTATGTGAATGGTTCTTGCACACCACATGGAAAACTAGTGTCCCCGATAAAAAAAAATATTTAACAAAATTTTCTTAATCAAAATTTTTCTACCCTCTTCTTGAAAATTTTGGTGTCATATTTTTCTGGCCGACTTTTCATGCGTATCTCCTGGCCGAGGGTGAGAACACGATTAATTTAAAGAGAATTTTATTGGAGATGTTTGAAGTTTGATCAAGAACTTGCCGAATTTGTCAAGAAAAAAAGGGAGATAAAAATTTCAAGGAATTTTTTTGGCTGGTATCTTCCTATGTTTGCAAGGGTTTCTTTAAAAATTACTGCAATTCTTGTGGTAATACATAGTTTTTAAGCTACGTTTGACTGACTTCAAGACTACAATTGTTCTTGGATTGCTGATTGATTCATTAGATACTGAAACCTAAATATGTGGGATATGAGTGTCTGTCCTTTTATTTCTTTCTGAAGGACTTTGATCCTGACAATATTGGCTACGAGTACTCGACAGATTACTTCTATTGAAGGGAAAAAATAACATTATCAAGAGATGGAAAATCGAAGTGAAAGATTCTGAATAATAGGGTTGCTCATGAATATGTGTGACGAGGTCAAATGTAACGATATTTTTGCTTTACCAGTGCTGACCAATAGCTAATGACTAGCTGCTGATTCTTGAAAGATTGAGCCTTGTCATATGCCAGTTGGATGATCGGAATGATCACCTGGAGTAAGAATGGCAATAAAACCCGAACCCGATGGGAAAACCCGAAACCCGACATAAATGGGGCGAGTAATACCCGACCCGTTAGGGTTTGGGAATAGTTTCGAAATTTTTCGCGGGTTTGGGAGGAGTTTGGGATTTCTAATATACCCGATAACATAGGCCCATTTACCCGATTATATACCCGATGTACCCGATATAGCTTATTATATTACACGTATACTATATTCTAAATATATTATTTGTTGAAACTTGTTTATGTCAATTATTTGAGATATTTCACCTTTATGATAACCATCTTTGTAATCGATTAGTTATATTTTGGCAAAAACTCGGTAGAAACCCGACGGGTTTTGAGCCGAGTATACCCGACGAGTGTTTTGTCAAAACTCGATAGGAAACTCGAAACCCCGACAGGTAATTACCTGATTAAAACCCGACGGGTTTGAGCGGGTTTTGTGATGGACTTTTATAATCAGGTATGGGTTTAGGAATACCTAAACTCGACCCATTGCCATCCCTAACCTGGAGTTGCTTACTTGAAGTGGTGATCTTATATGAGAAGATATGAGTTGTTGGTTTGCTTATAAGACTTAGAATTTTGTCTGTCTGCACAAGCCCAAGAATCATCAGTCAAGGGGGAGTTATTACAACTGATGATTTGCAACTAAAATACTCAACGTTAAAGTATTCGATGTTAAAGTATTCAAAATTAAAGTATTCGACGTTAAAGTATTCAACGTTAAAGTGTTCAATGTTAAAGTATTCGACAGCTACGGAAAGGGAGGAGTCTGCTAGTGCATGATTTCTTGTCCTTAGCTGATCGAATAGGCTAGGGGTAGTTTGTCAATATGCTAAAATATAATATGGCCCATTCTCTATGGATTGTATAGAGAATGGGATCCATTCGTTAGACTAAGCTCATTCGTTAGCCTAGGAGCACATAAGATAAGGATGTAGCGTATGTGGCTCATTCGTTAAGTTAGAGAGCTCGTTTTCTACTGAATTTAGCGAGTGAATGCTCATTCTTTAAAGTATTGTTCATTCTCTAAAGGTGTTAGCAAATTAGAGGTCAATCGCTAGTGGAGATGCTCACTCGATAGTCATGTTAACGAATGAGGCCTAGCGAATAAGGATGGCCTATAATAGGCTAAGTTAGAGAATGTGCATTGAGCTTATTTATTCTCTAATGTAATGTTACCATTCCAGATTCTCTCTAGACTTAATGTATTCATCCTTAACGTATCAATAAAGTATCATTCAAAGTTATTTATCGTCTCGTTTATGATTGATGTATCCAATTGCGACTAGATTTTGGCTTGTATAACGTTTTCACAGTAACCTTTGCAGATATTATAAGGGTCTAACACCCGGTAACTTTCATAGATACTGTAAGGGTCTGCTGCCCTATCGTAACCATAGATTTATTTAATATATATAAACATGCACATATAACATTCGTATAACATACACTTTACTAATTAAAGAAAGTGTATTAACTTACCACTTACGAGTATGCACACAACCCTAAAACGTTTTAAAGGAAAGGGGGCTGGAAACTCACCTGATCCTTAAGAGTTCCAAGTTAATTGTAATTCCTTTCTTTAACTAAGCATGACTTACTGTTTAACATGTACATGTATTCATTAACCGTATAATCGGCTAACATAATCAACTACACTAACTCAACCGAGTTACCTACATTAGTGAACTAAATTAACTTAGTTAATGGAAACCATTAACTGGGTTAACTGTTAAGTATTCCTAATTCGCAATATGGTTAATTCTCAACATGGCAATTCGCATATGCCTAATTCGCAGTATGGCAATTCGCATTTCGTAACATGGCTAATTCGGAATTCACGATTTGGCAATTCACAATTCGCAATATGGCTAATTCACAATATGGTAATTCGCATTTCGAAAGATGACTAATCCACAATTCGCAATATGGCTAATTTGTAATAAGGCAACTCGCAATTCTCAATATGGCAAATTCAAAATTCGTAATATGGCAAATTCAAAATTTGCAATAAGGATAATTTAGCTGTATGGCTAACTCCAAACTGTGTAACGCCCGTAAATTTCGTTAATCGGTTGGATCGTTTATAAATGTTTTTTTTTTTAAATCCAGGGTTTCGTCTTTCTAAATTAGAGACTTGTAATACGTTTTAAAAGTCCATTTATCCATCCTTTTGCTAGCAACATCACCTCTTATAACTTAAAGTGTTAGATTAGTATGTAGCACCCGGCATTTTCGTTTAACGGCACGTTGTAGAGTTTATATATTTATATGGTTTGAACCGGCTTACTTCGGGGACCTCCTTGTCATATCCATAAGTTGAATTACTTAAGTTTCATTCAAGTGTCACAACTTTCAACTTGGAAGGGCCAGAACGTAACATTTTATATTATAATCAAAAACCAAAACCCTAGCCCTCCTAGAACCTGCGATCGGCAGCAGCAACTCACCCAAACCATCCGATTTTTCTCTTTGCAGCTGTGATTAGGCCGTAAAAATCCAATTCAAGGTTAGTCCCATGTTCTCTCTAGCCTTTTACACCTTAAACCATCCTTATACATGTCACACCCTCAAAATCCACTAACGGAGTTTTACCGTCAGAGGGTGTGAACTAACAGGATCGGAATCATCAGTTATAATCAAACCATAAAATAAAGTTTCAAAAACCATGAAAACGTTTACGAGTAATTAAATGCGGAAGCGTAAAAACCTTTAATCAAAAGTTGCATCACGCAGGACGACTTAAAACCAATGATAACCGTTAAAAATAAGTTTGCATAATAAAAGCGTTTTCAAGCAATGCATGTTCCTAAACCGCGCTCCCGCCTCGGCTACCTGAGAATAACATACTAAAAGTGTCAACACAAGGTTGGTGAGTTCACAAGTTTAAATAAAAATAAAGCGATTAGCGTTTGCGTTCAGCGTGTTGCATTAAGCGTTTTGCATTACAGCGTTTTGCGTTACAGCGTTTTGCGTTACCAGATAGTGTTACGTCAATTATATATCTGTAAGTAGCTAGCCTATAAAGCAAGTATTACTACGTGTTAGACACCGAAGCTGACTCGTTTATTAAGTGCCTTGTCACCAGGTCCTCCAGACCATGGTACGTGTTAGCCAAAATTACACCCGCTCGACCTCCAGTCGAGTTTAGCGTTGGGTGGGGTTTGTCAAACCCAGTAGTACTAATCAACAGTAACTCGCTATTCTAAATATTAACCGGTCCGATGTGTAGGACTTCAAATGTTTCGTTTGCCACTTAGCCTTTACAAGTGATATATAATTTATAACAAAATCTTAAATGCGTTGTGGAGTATGTTATCTCCCCCAAGTGAAAAGCGTTTGAAAACAGTTTAAAGAGGGGAAAGTGAAACTCACTGTTTGCGAAGAATTTCCCAAATTAAATAACCAAGATGCGCGTCACATAAAAACTCTCTCTAGCGTTCTAAAACAACAAAGAGATTTTTCTAAGTGTCGGAATATTATCGAGTCTCTAGACCCGGCACATAATACCTATGCACATAACATGTTTCGTGTTTCGTTTGTGAATCGTGTGTGACTTTAACAAGTGTATTTGTGACACATTACATGTGTAAGCAATCATATACGTGTCATGTATTCATAAAGTACATCACTAGCAATCATTCCCCGTAAGGGCATTTTGGTCAAATCATGACAATTATCTTGCAATCATTCCCCTCAAGGGCAATTTGGTCAAAACACGATAATAAATTAGCAAGTATCATATTTCATGCATTTTCACAAAACTCAGCAGCTAGTTTCACCGAGACAGAAATTCTACTTAAAAGATTGTACTATTCCACCGATCATAGCATCTCAATTATTTTACCAAAAATCATCACAGAAGCATATATGTCTTAGGTTTCCAGAACATATTTAATTATATTTTTATTCCACATAATTTTCTCACAATCATCAAATCATTATAGCAAACTTATAACAGTCAAATTCATGCGCAACAGAATTTTGTTTGCAATTCCCGTTAAACGAAAAATCCAAAAAATGCAAGACCACTTGGGCTAGGTTCCTAACTCAATGAGTCAACTTCCAGAAGTAGAACCAACCCAATTGGTCTCCTAGTTCATGAGATACAACATTTACAAAACAACCTTACAGCAGGTCTAACAGCTCAGCTTTGCACAACGTTTTTGTAAAATCATAAAAGTTAACTTCTACTTGTCCAAAAATTACTAGTTTATATTTTTTAGAAACTAAACTCAACCTAGTTTACTTTAGTACCAATAATCTCAACCAATTTTCACGTTTACACTTCGTTACAGTCACTTAAACATCAAATACACATTCTGTCCAGAAACTGTTTGCATCCAAACTCAATATATTAACAACCTATGAACTATCATACATTCATATGATCCTCTAGACTCCATAAACACCATCCATGCACATCAATTACATATTACATACTTGATTAGGGTTTTTGTTTGAACTCAAATCAAAGACACAACAGTCAACATGTTACAATATCAATTCTACTTATCAAATCATTACTCAATCAACAACAATCATATTGATTACATGTATTCATGAAATCGGCAGCTTAGGGTTTACAATTAACCCAACAAACATCAAAATCAAGTAACAAGGATGTATAGGATAATCAATTATACCTTCCTAGCACCTAGTTCTTCAATCAAAGGCTTGATTTGATGATTGTATGTGTGTGTATAGTGGACGGCAGCCAAGGAGAGCCAAGGGAGTGGGCTGATCGGTTTTGGTGTGGGGAAGAATAATAATAAGTTAGGGTTTTATTATTAGTATTATTTATAATAATCTATGTTACACTTTGGCCCCTCCACTTCTAAGTATTACTTTTCCTAGCTTAAACTAACTTGTTTACATCTTGAGTTAACGTTTATAACCATGTTATCACATAACACATAAGTCTAACACATAATTATCACATAATTACTGTTTTGACGTTTTTCGTTTATTCATCAATCGTTTGCGTCAACTCGTTTGCGTTTCGGTGCAACTCCCGTAAGACTACACATGTAGTAAGTGTTAAGCCTCATTTAAACCCTAGTTTAAATGTAATGAAGTGTGCATTATAGATTCAGTGATCTTAAGTTTGAATCGACGGAGTTGAGTTAACGGAGTTAACCTGAAATTGACGATTGTCACATCATTCCCATGTTAAAGAATTTTCGTCCCGAAAATTTGAGTCAAGTCGTGATGAGTGTCTGAAAAAGTAAGAAAAATTTTCAGTTTGTCATATCATCCCCTAGTAGAAAGAAATTTCGTCCCGAAATTTAATTCATACCTCCGGTGATGTCTGACGGTTTGCCGGGTTTCGCGGTTTTCTGTGTTTGGTTAGCCCTTCAAAAAGGTGAGGATACTTTTTCATCATTTGATCCTCGCGTTCCCACGTGAACTCCGGTCCACGTCTCGAGTTCCAACGAACCTTAACGATTGGAATTTTGCTGTGCTTGAGCGTCTTGGTTTCCCAATCCAAAACCTCGACTGGTTCCTCAATGAAACGTAACTGTTCATCAACTTGCAGTTCCTCCAAAGGGACTACTTGGGTTTCATCAGATAGGCATTTCTTCAAATTGGACACGTGGAATACATTGTGTACGCCACCGAGTTCCGTTGGTAGGTCCAGTCGGTACGCCACCGGACCAATGCGCTCAGTTATCCGGTACGGACCAACATACCGTGGGTTGAGTTTGTTTCGCTTACCAAAGCTAACCACACCTTTCCAAGGTGAGACTTTGAGTAACACTCGATCATTCACTTGAAATTCGAGAGGTTTTCGGCGCTTGTCGGCGTAACTCTATTGGGGATCTCGTGCTGCTGCCATGCGATTTCGGATTTGAACAATCTTTTCCGAAGTTTCGAGTACCAGTTCCGGACCAGTGATTTGGCTGTCACCCACCTCTGCCCAGCAGAGTGGTGATCGACACTTCCGTCCGTACAGCGCTTCAAACGGCGCTGCCTAATACTTGCGTGGTAGCTGTTATTATACGAAAATTCTACCAAAGGTAAGTGAGGTTCCCAACTTTTTCCGAAATCCAATACGCAGGCACGCAACATATCCTCCAGAGTCTGAATAGTTCGTTCACTTTGCCCATCCGTCTAAGGATGGTATGCTGTGCTCATATCAAGACGGGTGCCTAGTGCGCTTTGCAGCGACTTCCAAAAGTGCGAAGTGAAACGAGAATCTCGATCGGAAATGATCGAGACAGGCACTCCGTGTCTAGACACCACTTCTTTCATGTAAACACGAGTTAGTCTTTCCATTTTGTCCGATTCCTTAATCGCTAAGAAGTGTGCAGACTTAGTCAACCGGTCAACGATCACCCAGATGGTATCGCATCCCGTCGGTGTCTTAGGTAAACCCGTGATAAAATCCATTGAGATGTATTCCCATTTCCACATTGGGAGTTCCGGTTGTTGCAGTAGACCAGATGGTTTCTGGTATTCTATCTTGACTCTGGCACAAGTCAAGCATTTGCTCACGTAGGTGGCAATGTCGGCTTTCATGTTCGGCCTCCAGTAAAGTGCCTTTAAATCATGATTCATTTTATCTGAGCCAGGGTGGATAGAATATCGGGACTTATGTGCTTCGTCCATCACTAGAGTTCTCAACTCTCCGAACCGTGGAACCCAAATCCGGTTCTTAAAATATCGGACCCCGTCCGATCTGGTTTCAAGTTGCTTGCTCATGCCCCGCATGAGTTCTGATGGAAGATTATCATCTTTCAAAGCTTCAAGTTGCGCATCGCGAATCTGATCGGGTAAGCTGGCATGAATCGTGAGTTGCAATGCTCTCACCCGTCTGGGTTTATCTGTTTCTTTTCTGCTGAGGGCGTCGGCCACCACATTGGCCTTTCCAGGGTGGTACTTGATGGCACAATCATAATCTTTGAGCAGCTCGACCCAACGACGCTGTCGCATGTTCAGCTCCTTCTGATCGTAGATATGCAGGAGACTCTTGTGGTCGGTGTAAATGGTAAACTTGGTACCGTACAAGTAATGCCTCCATATCTTAAGAGCAAACACCACAGCTCCAAGTTCCAAATCATGGGTCGTGTAGTTCTTCTCGTGAACCCGTAGTTGTCGAGAGGCGTAGGCTATAACCTTCTCGTGTTGCATCAGCACACAACCGAGACCTTGTATAGATGCGTCACAGTGTACCTCAAAATTTTCCGTTCCCTCGGGGAGGGCTAGAATAGGGGCGCTGCAGAGTTTGGTTTTCAACAGTTGAAAAGCGGATTCTTGTGCGTCACCCCAATTGTACTTAGTACCTTTGTGAGTCAAAGCGGTGAGGGGTTGAGCAATCTTTGAAAATCCCTCGATGAAACGCCGGTAGTAGCCGGCCAGTCCTAGGAATTGTCGCACCTCAGTCGGAGTCTTAGGTTCTTCCCAGTTTTTGATGGCCTCTACCTTACCGGGATCGACATGGATACCATTCTCGTTGATCACATGCCCTAAAAAGTGAACCTCGCGAAGCCAAAATTCACACTTCGAGAGTTTAGCATACAGCTGTTCCTTCTTCAATAATTCCAAAATTACCCTTAAGTGCTCTTCGTGGTCAGCTTCGTTCTTGGAGTAGACGAGAATATCATCAATGAAAACAATCACAAACTTGTCGAGGTACGCCTTGCATACTCGGTTCATGAGATCCATAAATACAGCTGGTGCGTTGGTTAAGCCAAAAGGCATAACCGAAAACTCGTAGTGACCATACCGTGTTCTGAAGGCCGTCTTTGAAATATCTTCTTCGCGCACTCTCAGTTGGTGGTAACCGGATCGCAGATCGATCTTCGAGTAGTAACTCGATCCTTGAAGCTGGTCAAACAAATCATCGATTCGGGGTATAGGATAACGGTTCTTGACCGTCACCTTGTTCAACTCCCGGTAGTCGATACACATGCGGAAAGTCCCGTCTTTCTTTCGGACAAACAAGACAGGGGCTCCCCATGGCGATGAGCTAGGTCGGATAAACCCTTATCCAACAAATCTTGCAACTGAGTGGACAACTCCTGAAGTTCCGCCTGCTATGGGTGCTGCACCGGGTGTCAACTCGATTTGGAATTCGACTTGACGAATAGGAGGGAGTCCGGGCAAATCCTCCGGGAAAACTTCCGGAAAATCTCGCACAACCGGTATATTTTCAATTCGCTTCTCCTCCGCGGGTTTCTCAACAATCTGCGCCAAAATTGCCAGATGACCTTTTCGTAGGTACTTCTGCGCCTTCATGAGGGTAATGACGCTAGTGGTCATGCCGCTTCTCTCACCTCGGACCGAAATGATCTCGCCGGAAGGGGTAGTAATGTGGACTATCTTGTCGTGACATATAATCTCCGCTCGGTTCTCGGATAACAAGTCCATGCCGACAACGACATCGAAACTACTAAGCGTAAAAGGAATAAGGTCAATATCAAAAACATGACCTGACAGTTTTAACTTACATCCCGCAAGTACATGAGTCGTTACTATAGTCTTACCGTCAGCTAATTTAACAGGAAACTTAGCATCTAACGGAGTTGGAGTTAAGTCTAAGAGTTGGCTAAAGGCTTTCGACACAAAACTCTTATCAGCACCAGTGTCAAACAATACAGAAGCAAAACAATCGTTCACAGGGAACTTACCAGTCACCACGTGCGGATCATTGCGGGCTTGACCCGACCCAATCACAAAAGCTCTTCCTTTGCCATTGCTTCCACCATTACTGCCACTTCCATTACCCCCATTGTTGTCGTTCTGTTTCAGCTTGGGACAATCCTTCCTGAAATGACCTTCCTGCCCACATTCGTAACATCCCTTCGTCGTCATAGGTGGTTTAGGAGCACCCGTTGCCGCAAGGTCTCCTCTACACTCCTTCGCCTGGTGACCCATCTTTCCGCATCTCTGACACTTGACACGGTTACACGGGCCAACATGATGATAATTGCACCTATTGCACTTCGGATATTTCCCAACATATTCGCTCGAACTCTGCCCGCTACCGTTATTATTGTTGTTGTGACTTTGATTGATAAAGTTCCGAGTGAATTCGGGCTTACGGTAGTGTTGTTGCGGTGGGAGGTTCGAGGACGAGGATCTGGTGTTGTCAAACTTCCTCTTTCCGCTGCTCGGGTTGCTGTTGCTGTGGTTGTCATTATTCGGGTTGTCACGGGCTTTAGTAGTTGAACCCCTAGGTGGTAACGCACCTTGGGTTACAGCCTGATCCGTCAGTTGGTGAGCTAAACGGATCGCTTGTTGAATCGTGGCTGATCTGGAAGACGTCAACATGCCCTGAATCTGCGGTGCTAACCCATCAATGTACATTTCAATCCTCTTACTCGGCGAATCCACCATCCGCGGACACATCACAGCCAACTCGTGAGAACGGGTGGTGTAGGCTTCGATTTCTGAGCCCACCATCTTCAGTGACCAAAATTCTGACTCTAACTTTGAAATCTCTTCTCTCGGACAGTACTCCTCTCGCATCATGTTTTTGAACTCCTCCCAGTTCATAGCATTAGCCAGTTCTAATCCAAGGATCTGCACGTTTGAATTCCACCAAGTGAGGGCAGAATCCTCAAGTGTTCCAGCAGCAAATTTGACCCTACTGGCAGGGGGACAATTGCACATCTCAAATGCCGACTCAGCCTTCTCAGCCCAACGCAGGAAGCCTATAGCTCCCTCAGTGCCCTTAAACGAACTGGGCTTGCAGTCAAGGTAGTTCTTGAATGTACACGTTCCACTTGGACCTCCAGCTTGATTCTGAACGTGTGCGGCTAAAGCGGCCGCTGCATGGTCGTTCAGCAGAGTTTGGAGTTCAGCTGCAGTCAAGTTGATGTTACCACGTCCGTGTCCAGCGTTTCTTCCAGCCATCTAGGTATTATCATCCCGAGATGTCGTCGCCTGAGGACACGTCCGAGTGTGCCTCTAGCTCAGCCGGTTCTTCCTCTGGTTTCTCCTCGGGATTTTCCTCGGTTTCCCCTTCAGGCTCTGCCTCAGGTTCCGCTGCGTTCTGAGCAAGTTGCATCTGTAAGACATCGCAACGCTCTAAAGCTATCTCGGTTCGGGTCCTTGCTACTTGGAGTTGTTCTTGCAAGTCCATCATCTCGGCTTGCATCTTACTCATAATCTTCATTTGTTGATCACTAGCTTCTTACATTTCCTTCATTGCCGCTGCCATGCGGGCAATCTCCTCCGAAGTCTCGGTTCCGTCTTTTAACAGTCCGGAAACGTTCGCTCTCGTATAGCGCATGTAACCCACGTCACGCTCCAAGCATGAAACAACAGCTGCGAGAACTCGCTCTACAGGTTCGGTTATGGGTGGTAGGGTGTTGGGATAAGCCGGATGGTTCGGGTGAGGTAACGGGGGAACTTGTTCGCGATAGACCATACGTCTGATCATGTTAGGGTACCAATCCCAGCTATCGTCGTTTTCGTATATGCCTCCGGATAAGCGGTACCTCTTCGGTGCGGGAGTTTCGAGTTCCGGGACTACTCGGGGTGGCGATGCGGTAGGTAATTGCGGTTCCTTCCCGTGAGCGTGAGTCATCGGATCGGATGATGATGAGGGTGGCATCGACATTCCTACAGGTAAGCCGTGTATGCGTGCGCGTATGAGTGAAAGAGGTAAAGAGATAGGATAACAAAGACTACACAAATCTATGCAGTGCGTATCATTATAACTAATGGGTCGTCGCGGTTATAGTCTAGTATGCATGCAGCTTCTAGTTCGCTATAACCAATGGCTCTGATACCAATCTGTCACACCCTCAAAATCCACTAACGGAGTTTTACGATCAGAGGGTGTGAACTAACAGGATCGGAATCATCAGTTATAATCAAACCATAAAATAAAGTTTCAAAAACCATGAAAACGTTTACGAGTAATTAAATGCGGAAGCGTAAAAACCTTTAATCAAAAGTTGCGTCACGCAGGACGGCTTAAAACCAATGATAACCGTTAAAAATAAGTTTGGATAATAAAAGCGTTTTCAAGCAATGCATGTTCCTAAACCGCGCGCCCGCCTCGGCTACCTGAGAATAACATACTAAAAGTGTTAACACAAGGTTGGTGAGTTCACAAGTTTAAATAAAAATAAAGCGATTAGCGTTTGCGTTTAGCGTGTTGCGTTAAGCGTTTTGCATTATAGCGTTTTGCGTTACAGCGTTTTGCGTTACAGCGTTTTGCGTTACCAGATAGTGTTACGTCAATTATATATCTATAGGTAGCTAGCCTATAAAGCAAGTATTACTAAGTGTTCGACACCGAAGCTGACTCGTTTATTAAGTGCCTTATCACCAGGTCCTCCAGACCATGGTACGTGTTAGCCAAAATTACACCCGCTCGACCTCCAGTCGAGTTTAGCGTTGGGTGGGGTTTGTCAAACCCAGTAGTACTACTCAACAGTGACTCGCTATTCTAAATATTAACCGGTTTGATGTGTAGGACTTCAAATGTTTCGTTTGCCACTTAGCCTTTACAAGTGATATATAATTTATAACAAAATCTTAAATGCGTTGTGGAGTATGTTATCTCCCCCAAGTGAAAAGCGTTTGAAAACAGTTTAAAGAGGGGAAAGTGAAACTCACTGTTTGCGAAGAATTTACCAAATTAAATCACCAAGATGCGCGTCACAGAAAAACTCTCTCTAGCGTTCTAAAACAACAAAGAGATTTTTCTAAGTGTCGGAATATTATCGAGTCTCTAGACCCGGCACATAATACCTATGCACATAACATGTTTCGTGTTTCGTTTGTGAATCGTGTGTGACTTTAACAAGTGTATTTGTGACACATTACATGTGTAAGCAATCATATACGTGTCATATATTCATAAAGTACATCACTAGCAATCATTTCCCGTAAGGGCATTTTGGTCAAATCATGACAATTATCTTGCAATCATTCCCCTCAAGGGCAATTTGGTCAAAACACGATAATAAATTAGCAAGTATCATATTTCATGCATTTTCACAAAACTCAGCAGCTAGTTTCACCGAGACAGAAATTCTACTTAAAAGATTGTACTATTCCACCAATCATAGCATCTAAATTAATTTACCAAAAATCATCACAGAAGCATATATGTCTTAGGTTTCCAGAACATATTTAATTATATTTTTATTCCACATAATCTTCTCTCAATCATCAAATCATTACAGCAAACTCATAACAGTCAAATTCATGCGCAACAGAATGTTGTTTGCAATTCCCGTTAAATGAAAAATCCAATAAATGCAAGACCACTTGGGCTAGGTTCCTAACTCAATGAGTCAACTTCCAGAAGTAGAACCAACCCAATTGGTCTCGTAGTTCATGAGATACAACATTTACAAAACAACCTAACAGCAGGTCTAACAGCTCAGCTTTGCACAACGTTTTTGTAAAATCATAAAAGTTAACTTCTACTTGTCCAAAAATTACAAGTTTATATTCTTTAGAAACTAGACTCAACCTAGTTTACTGTAGTACTAATAATCTCAACCAATTTTCACGTTTACACTTCGTTACAGTCACTTAAACATCAAATACACATTCTGTCCAGAAACTGTTTGCATCCAAACTCAATATATTAACAACCTATGAACTATCATACATTCATATGATCCTCTAGACTCCATAAACACCATCCATGCACATCAATTACATATTACATACTTGATTAGGGTTTTTGTTTGAACTCAAATCAAAGACACAACAGTCAACATGTTACAATATCAATTCTACTTATCAAATCATTACTCAATCAACAACAATCATATTGATTACATGTATTCATGAAATCGGCAGCTTAGGGTTTATAATTAACCCAACAAACATCAAAATCAAGTAACAAGGATGTATAGGATAATCAATTATACCTTCCTAGCACCTAGTTCTTCAATCAAAGGCTTGATTTGATGATTGTATGTGTGTGTATAGTGGACGGCAGCCAAGGAGAGCCAAGGGAGTGGGCTGATCGGTTTTGGTGTGGGGAAGAATAATAATAAGTTAGGGTTTTATTATTAGTATTATTTATAATAATCTATGTTACACTTTGGCCCCTCCACTTCTAAGTATTACTTTTCCTAGCTTAAACTAACTTGTTTACATCTTGAGTTAACGTTTATAACCATGTTATCACATAACACATAAGTCTAACACATAATTATCACATAATTTCTGTTTTGACGTTTTTCGTTTATTCATCAATCGTTTGCGTTTCGGTTCAACTCCCGAAAGACTACACATGTAGTAAGTGTTAAGCGTCATTTAAACCCTAGTTTAAATGTAATAAAGTGTGCGTTATAGATTCTGTGATCTTAAGTTTGAATTGACGGAGTTGAGTTAACGGAGTTAACCTGAAATTGACGATTGTCACAATACATCGCGTATTGGTCGTTAAGGTTGAGTTTTGATGATAACAGTTTGCTGACAGATTCGTATACGTTTATTGTAGGGTCTGTAACTCGATGAAAATATACTGTTTTTGATCGATTCTTGATTCCATGATGTTCTACTTTGAGTCTAGTTTCCAGAAAGGTATAATACATAATTTTTGGACGAGATTTGAATACTTTTTATGAGTTTATAAAATCGAGTGTCAAACCTGATGCTGGACGACGGATTATGGTCCGTCTTCCCGACATCATAACCTTTTTTCGAAAAGTCTAAATTGGTTGGTTCCATTTCTGGAAGTTAATATTATGAGTTAGGAACCAAACCCAATGGGAATCGTTTAATTTGGCTGGGTAATGAATTTTATAAAAATAAAATCATTTTGTTGCGCAGCTGAAATAGCTGCACATACCTTTCTGTGTTGGAAGAATTTTTATGATTTTTGTGTCCACTAGAAAAATATAATAAAAATATTTTTATAAACTTAAGATATTTATGCAACACTGGTAAAAATTTAATAATTTAATTCCATGGTTTTCCTATGTAATTAAATGCATCTTCGCATGCTAAAATTTGTACGTTTTACTCGTTATTGATCGATAAGTTCGTTTTAGGCTTAACCGGTGGATGTTCAATTGTGTTCTTGTCGGGGCTATTTGAAGTGAGTTTTTGCACCACAATCTTCCTAGGTATGACCCGTATATCATACTTAAAGATCATGTTCTTAGGTGTTCGATAATTTGATCAATTAGTTGTAGTTTGATTGTTATGTTCGGTTGTCTAGAATTGTTGAGTTTGATGCGTTAATCGGTTGGATGACCAACCGAATCAGTTTTCATGGCCCTAGGGGAGTCTTAGTGCTGTGGGAAAATTATTTTTTTGATGCTCGGGGCTGTTTTGGTTGGTGCTTGGTCAATCGAGTCGGCGGTGCGCGAATTTTTGTTTAAACGTAAAGTAAGAGTTGTAAAGGAACCGTCAACCCAATCAACTCGGGTGACATAATCTTGACGAATGAAAAGATTTAAAATGGAATTTGGTCCATTTGGGGCTGATTCGTTTAACCAATGGTTTTAAGATTTATTACACGCACATTCGACCCGATTTGATCACCCTTGGGCCTTGGGCCAAGTTGTTGGGCCTTGGGCCAAGTTGTTAGGCCTTGGGCCATGTATTAGGCCTTGGGCCAAGTATTGGGCCTTGGGCCAAGTTGTTGGGCCTTGGGCCAAAGTGTTGGGCCTTAGGCCAAGTTGTTGGGCCTTGGGCCCAAGTTGTTGGGCCTTGGGCCAAAGTGTTGGGCCTTGGGCCTAGTTGTTAGGCCTTGGGCCAAAGTGTTGGGCTTGAACGGCCCATTAGGCAAGAGTGTTCTTATGGTCTAGTTTAGTAACGCGTTGTGTACTATTTACAGGCCCTTACTTGTGAGTGTGCACTTAGGGATTTCCTAGCTCGTTGCAGGTGTTCGATCGATTCCAGGTGAGTTCATGATGCCCTTTTTACTCTTTTACGTTTTGGGTTAGCATACACACCGAAATACAATTTTAAACGATTTTACTCATTACAATGATTTGAATACTTTTACATGGTCTCACTCGTGATGGTGCATTTTGAAAGCTATATTTGAATTATTTTATATGCCTTAGGATATTTTAGACTCGTTCATGGTCTTGTGTCCTTAAGGTTACATACACTATTGATGGTCTAGACTCGAGGACGTTAGTAGACTTGGTAGTAATTGAATATGAGTAGACCTATCTACTTAGTTCCCGTATGGGATGATATATATATATATATATATGTATGTATATATGGAGGTATGCATGTACGTATGAGGATGTGTTACCATATAGCCTACGATTGTGTAATGATATTTAGTTCCTCGTGACTAAGAATGATGTATGTAGGCTTATTGATGTATGTGTGCATGGTGATTCACGGCCGGGTCAAATATATTACTCGGGTTGTACCCGTGGTGGAGAGGCCCGTATGACGTGATCATCATTTTGGCAGGTCAAATATATTACATGGGTTTTAAAATCCCGTGGTGAAGAGGCCCGTTGATGTTGAGCCGTGATCAGGTCAAATATATTACTTGGGGAAGACCCGGGGTGAGGAGGCCCGTATCACTTCATTGGATGTATGAGCCGGGATCAGGTCAAATATATTACTTGGGAAAGACCCAGGGTGAGGAGGCCCGTATCTCGTGCTCGGATGTATAAGCTGTGACCGAGTCAAATATATTACTCGGGTTTGACTCGTGGTGGAGAGGCTCGTGTCACATGCTTAGGTCTTACCGCATCTGAATCAAATATATTACTCGAGTCTTGACTAGTGGTGGAGAGGCCCGTGTATGTGTGTTCGACGATGATTGTATTACTTGGTGAATTATATATAATTTATTTTATTTATACCTTCTCTATTGTTTATAACTATAGCTTTAAAATAAAGTATGAATTATTGTTTATGCTTGAACTCACTCAGCTCAAGCTGACTTTGTGTGTATGTTAGATTGACTTTCAGGTTGAGGATTAGAGATTTCCGCTTGGACGTGCTAGAGACTACTCGGACGGTTGAAGGCACATCTAGTCGAAGAATTAATAATGCAAACTGTTTCTTTTAAATTATTACCATATGTATTTAAAT
Source organism: Bidens hawaiensis (assembly GCF_021521415.1). Lineage (NCBI taxonomy): Eukaryota > Viridiplantae > Streptophyta > Magnoliopsida > Asterales > Asteraceae > Bidens > Bidens hawaiensis. The sequence goes on from NW_027494363.1 coordinate 153,577, forward strand.
TTTAATTTTGGTCACTTTCCCTGGTTTTGGGAATTTTGATGTTATCTATTCCGCTGTTTACTACTCTGAAACGATTTTAATGAGATGAAGATTTCAAATAAAACGAATTTTTTATTTACAATTGATTTTGGACACCTGTACCCGTGTTTTGGGATTTTTAATACTTAAACTTTTCCGCTGTTATTTACTCTTAACTTGTTTTAAATACAAAGAATCGTTTGGTTTTAAATTTTTGTGAATTTGTGGATGTGATTACCAACTGTAGGATTCCCGGGATTCGGGGTCTTACAAACTTCCTATCTCAAAATTCGCAAATTATGCCTTTCTCGAAATTTGCAAACTAGGTCCAATTCGAAATTTGCAAACAAAGTCCACTTCACAAATTCTAGCTGTGTAAACAAAATCGTGTTTTTTATCTTTTGGATCAAATCCAAATTTCGTAAGGTTTGGGACTTCATTAAACGCTTCATCACGATCTAACGCCATCCAAAATTTTATGCAAAGCCGACTTTTTTTCCCTTTCTTTTTTCGAAGCGAACACTACTCATTTTACCTTAACCGAACCAACTAACCCATTTATTATCAAGTTTGTTAATTTATAATTAACCATGACTCAATCTATCATCCTACAAATTTTCATAGGAATTCATACACGAGAAGTAAACCTTTTTAGCTAAAACATACCTTTTCAAAAACATACATGAGAAGTAAACCTTTTTCATACACGAGAAGTTTGTCGGTTCAGATTTGGTTTTAGACATGGGTTTGATCTTGATATTTCTACTTAAATGCATGACAAATGAATACTAGTTGATTGTTGCTCATTCCTCCTATTTCTAGATCCAATTTTAGCTGGAGGATGGAGTGTGCGAGTGTGTGTGTGTTTTGAGTGTGTAGGCCAAAGATGGATTATGAGGTCCTGGATTTTATGGAGGTTTTAGGAGCTTATATATGCTAACTCATGGACCTCAAGCCCATTACCATCTTTAAGTGCATGTTTTATGTCAAAGACTACCACCCAACTTATTATTATCTGACATATAATTAAATAATGACACACAATTATAAATAAATTCCCTTAATTTATTACTTTGACAAAAGGTTGTATGTTACAATAAGGTGGGGTAAATGGTTAATTAATGGATCATGAGAAGCATTTCGGTATTATGAGGTGATTGAGTGGTAATGCATAAACGTGATATACAAAGGTTGTGTTCCCATGTGGGGCTTTTTGGTTGGGTTGGCTTTGGGTATCTTGGGTTTGTGTTGGGTATCTTAGGCTTATTGTAGTTGGTGCTGATGAGTTTTGATGTATTTGGGGAATCATGGTCTGGATCACGGCAGCCAATTGACAATCTGGCCGTCCTTTTACGGTTTGAGTTTCCAGAGCAGTCGAGGAAAACGAATGATTTTAATAACTTAAATACCTATACTAGTACGGGTAAGTAAGGTCGTCTCCAAAGGAACTCAAGGAATGTTCAAGTTTATAATTAATTAATTAATTAACTTAAGCAGGCAGACGATGTCAAGCAGTTTTGAAAAGATTTATTATAAAACCAAACAATTACATAAAAGATTTGTAAATAATATTAACAAAAGGTATTCACTCTAGGTTTAGGTAAAGTGATTTTAAATCTTAATCCCAAATTCACGTGACTTGATTACGCAGTAATTACTAGACCTATTAGTTTGAATGTGGTGACAAATGATAACTTAACCGGATTGTTGACACAATTGAACTCGATCTACCCAATTACCAATTTATGTTTTTTGACAACTAATTAAGAAACAATAGTCGATGATTATTAGTACAATGACACAAGAGCCTAACCCTAAGTGTTGAAGAACAAAAACACACAAGTGATGTATTGTCACACCCCGTTAAACGATTTGCAGAAGCGTAAAATGGAAATGTAACACACACCTCTGATATCAACCACATTGTTTACCAAGAACAATACAAACTACTTTACAATAATTTACATTGATCTAAATTCATTTACAACTAGGTGATACAAACTAAATCCAGCCCGTTAAGCGGCTTTACTTCCTATTAGCACACTTGTATCAATTCACCCAGCATTGATGGCAAGTCAAACACGTAGCACATTGACTTTCTAATCAAATACAGTACCTGAAAAACATGTTAAAATGGGTCAGCTACAAATAGTTGATGAGTTTCACGAGTTTCAAGAAATCAGTTGTGCGTACAACAATCATAGTTTGTAAATACGCAAGTATGTATGTATGTACGTTCGCAAGTACGTTTGTTTTTATGTTTATGATGTAATTATGCTAAGCTACAGTGAAGCCTTGACTGTTCGTGCTGCGTGCATCCGTTTCCCACGCTCAATCAACCACTATGGCCCCCTTTTCGCCCACAACATGCCCTGAGTAGCTATGTCTAAGACTACATAGTGTGTTTGTATAATTATGGTCATGTGAAAATGGGATAATGTCTTAGCAAACCGTGCTGGCCCCGCCTGGGTTTGTCAAACAATAGTACTATTCACAAGCCACCGACTCGAAGTTAATCACTGTGTTAGTGGGGACTTTTGTGTGTTAGCACTTAGATAATTCCCATCATCAAACAGTTCAGAGTATTTGTAGATATATATCAACATGTTTTTTCACCCAAAAAGTTCGTAAAAATAGTTTAAAAGTGGGGTCACTAAACTCACGGTTATTAGATAATCAGCACCGAGTCAGCTCGTGGTTTGTTTGATTCGCTATCACTAGTTCCTTTGAGGTTTTCGCCCATTTTCGCTTTCTTAATCCAATTTCAGGGTTCTTGTGCTTCTATATAAGCCAGGTACAGGTCCTATATCACAAAACAAGCAAGTTTCATCAACATGGAAGCCTCTTAACTTAGGGTTTCAGCTAGGGTATTAAACCGAACTTTTGAACCGTAAAAACGTCATTTAAACCCTATAATCCGTGTTTATGGCCAAAAAAAGGTGTGATTCTGATTCCTAACCATGATTATGATCAAAAATATGTTTTTGGACCATTTTCAAGGTTTTTACATGGTTAGGGATAATTTTTGGTAATCAAACTATGTTTATATGATATAAACACGATTAATCATGCATAAAATTAGTTAAAATAGATGTTTACCTAGAGTTTTTTGAGTTGGATAAAGAACAAGGCTGTATTCTCTAGAAAGTTTGATCTTGATCTTATGAAAGTATATTAAAATTCTTAAATAGGAAGTATAGAAAAAAAAATAATTGTTTAAGGGTTTTTTTTTTCAACTTTGGCGGGCTGGGCTTGTTGGGCCCCCTTTTGGGCCCATTTGGCCCACTTTTCTCGATTTACATGCCCAAACATGAAATGCCGAGTCCAAATTTATTTCGGGTTCGGTTTTTGGCGCGAAAAATATATCGGCTACGACAAACAGTGCGAAAACGAGTGTTTTTCGGCAATTTCATGTAAAGTTATAAAAACATAGTATTTGTTTGTAAAAATTGAATATATTTTCATGGATCACTTAAAACATTTCAAATAAATGTTTTGTAAGTCTTTTCGGCTTAACGGATGACACAATGCTTGTTTTGTAACCATCTTTCGCGTTTAAATCCATAGCGGGTAGTTAAACAAGTATGTTTTTGTTTAACTAGTTTGCTATCGAACTAAGGTTATTATACTAACATGTTGGCTTATATTCAACGTATATCACTTATAGATGGCCGCCTGGGATATCTGGGTCATAACCAGACCCATTTGGTTATTCGTTTGATCGATACGCAATAAGCGGTTAATCGCTTATTTGACATGTAAATGTTGAGGTATATCCGGTTTTGTCAGAATGTCACATTCTCCCCCAGTTAAAAATTCCATCCCCAAAATTCAATATACCAGTTAATATCCTTTTAGGAACAAACAAAAATATTTTTTTTCGTTTTCAAATGTATATAATTCCCCGTTGTAAGGCATTTTACTGAACTTTGACCACTGAAATTCTGTTGAGTCTTAACTGTTTGACTTTCCCGCCTATTCTTTTTATACGGGTTCTTTACAAAGTTTAGTTATGTATGAGTTTCCAAGTGGTACTATCTCCGCCTCATCAATAAGGCACTTGTTTGTTTCGGTATATAAGAAGTTGTTAGTAGAACATAAATCGAGAGTTAACCCGATTCTAGAGATAGTTTATTCAGTATGCTACGGGAATAATTTTCGAGACAACCTCGTACGGTTCTATGCATGTTGATGTCAGCTTATTAGTTTCCTCAACTTGAATATCACTTTTCAACGGTCAACAATTCATTACGTACATCAGTATGGTTATTTTATTAGTTTTATGCGGCTTTCAGTTTGTTTTTGAATTCTACAAGGCTTATTTGTGATTTTCATAACCAAATTGGATTTTGCATTTGAGTGTTGCTAAATTTTAGCCTATTAAGGTAACGATTTATATTCTTGCTAGTAACGTACCAGTTATAGTGTCGCTCGTATAATCTTATGGTAACTATTAATATACGACGATTAGACCAGTGGAAAATGTTGGTCTTAATTTCTTCCAAGATTCAACATACAGTTGCGATGTGATTCTCCCAATGTCTGTATAGTTCGCCCAGATCGATCGTTTAATTGGGAATGGCAGGTTGTGCTCAAACCGATTCGGTTTCTTAGGTTTTGCCAAAAATAAGAGGCGTGATGACTCTCTCGATCTAAAATAATCGGGATGGACGTGTCATGCTAAGATGTAATTTTGTTAACATAATGGTAGGCGAGTCCTTCATATATGTAGTTGTTATAGGTCGGGAGAAAGTATGAAATTTAAGTTAGCTGGCTAATTAATAATCAGACTACACGGTGTTCTCAGAATGATTTAAGAAAGTGTTTTATAAGGCTCATAGTAGTATGTTCCCGCTTCTACTGGGTGTTTCCGGTTGTTATAACATTACTGAGGATTCTTGATAATCTGTTTTAATTTTAAATTGAGTCAGGCATTTACCGACATGTGTAGTTATACCTTTCTTTATACCGGGCCAACAGTAACATTCATTTAAATCTTAGTATTCCTTCTCGGTTTCTGAATGATTGGAATCACGCCTCGTAAGTTATCAAGATTTGAATTCTAGACTCGGTTTGTTTGGGGCATAGAATTTCATCGGTTTTCCTTCTCAAAGTTTTTCTTGTCTCTGTCCAAGATTTAGTTTTCTAAATATTATGCTCTTAGGGCTTTCATTTAGGCGATATGAATATGTTCGATAAGGTTTGTCTAAACAATCATTTCAAATGACCGTACTTTCCAGTTTTTAAATTTATTCCTTCATCTTAAGGCATTGGTTTTTCATCATTACTATGGTTTCTCAACTCTACTCATCTTCCTTACCCCATATTTAGACTTGTCAGATCAATTACAGGTTATAAACTTTTGTAATTTATGTACTATGTGCATCTGATGTCATATAAGTAGTATTCCCATGGCTTAGGAGCCAAAGCAATCGTCCCATACTCCAGGTCAAAGATAGTATAATTCTTCTCGTGCGATTTTGATCATTGGGAAGCGCATATTATAACCTTGTCTTTTTGCGTTAGTACGCACTCTAAACCTTTTCAGAATGTATTCCAATGGATTACAAGATCATCAGTCCCTTTTGGGAGACTTAGCATCGGGTTTGAACATAGTTTTTGTTTCAGCAATTGAAAAAAAAAACTTTTCTTGTTTTTCTTCCCAATCATAAATTCGGTCTTTTGGGTTAAAAAGGGTAAGAGTTGGGCTATACTAGAAAATTTTCGATATGGTGCCGGTAATATCCAGCTAATCCCAAAATTTGGCGAATTTTTCTTTGTGACCCTGGTGCTTGCCAGTTTTGCCCGGGTGTATGTGAATTCCGTGTCAACCAATAACGTGTTCTAAGAATCGTATTTCTTGTAGCTAGAATCCATAATTGGACAACTTAATAAAAAATTCCTCCTACCTCAACACCTCCAAGATTTATCATAAATGTTGTTCATGTTCCTTCTCTATTTTTAAATATATAAAGAGATCATTATTAACGTTATAATGAATTTTTCATGGTACGGTTTACAAACTCGGTTCGGGTGACCCATGAAAACTACGGGTGCATTAATCGGTCCGAAGGGCATAACTTAGGGTTCATAGTGACCATACCGAGCTCGAAACGTTGTTTTAGAAACATCTTCCTTTTGGATTTTAACTTGAAGATAGTCGGATCGGAGATCGATTTTCGAGAAGTAATTAGCCTCTTGGAGTTGATTGGACCAGTCGCCTAATTATGGGAGAGGAAATTGGTTTTTGATGGCAATTTGTGTATTCCCCAGTAATCAACGCACATCCTAAGCTTTCATCCATCTTCTTTACCAAATTAACACTGGTGCTTCCCAAGGAGAATAACTAGGTCGTATGAACCTTTATCTAATAATCCATGCAATTGACTGGACAATTCTTACATCTCAGATGGTGCCAATCGATAAGGTGCCTTAGTAATGGAGGCTAATCCTGGGATTAGATCAATATGAAACTCAGCTCGTCCAGTAGGTGGTAATCTAGGTAGTTTATCAGGAAGGACATCGGGGTATTCACTTACTACGGGGACCTCTTCTATATGTCTTTCATTGGAGTTATTTACAGTTACCTTTACCAGAAACACCATACACCCTTGGCATAAACACTTTAAGATGACACACGGGGGGTGATATTGCGCCATTTTCTCTCCTTGTACCATAATCGCTTCATTATTCAAAAGAGGAGTTTTAACTACTTCTTTCTTACAAATGATATGTGCTTTATACTCAAACAACTCGCCCATGCTGGCGTTTACGTTGAAGCTTCCTAACTTTACTGGGAGTAGATCAATAAGAATCAGTTGTTCGTTTAAGATAATAAGACAATTTTGGAACATTTGGTTAGTACTTACAGATTTTACGCTTGTGAGTTCTATAGCATAGGGATCTATTAGTTCACTAATAGGTATATTTTACAGGGATACGAAGTCAAATAGAGAATAAGTCTTCTATCGGTATCTATATCAACGAAACTGAAGCATATTAGTCAAAATTTACAAATATATTCTTTTACCACAATTAAGTCTTGTCGTGTACTATTTGTTCCAATCACAAAACGCGGCCTCCAGCCGAGTTAGACGTCGAGGCTTGTTTTTAGTTTAACTAGGGACAGTTCTTTTTGGAGCGTTTTGTACTTCCACACACAAAGCGAGCATGAGGGTTTGTCATAGGTTGTGCGCGAATTGATTGCGATTGGGTTAACTGGGAAGGGTGAGGTTAGAACGGTCTATTTAAAGCACCTATAATGGTTTCACAGCTACAGGTATAGTATCTAATTTTCTAGTTTTTGTAACGTATCTTTATTAATCATTCCTTTATAATGATTACATAACCACACCTTGGCGAAGGTTCATTGTATATTTTTCGTTCAATACTAAAGTTAATAGATGTATAGTTTTGAGTTGTAGGGTGCGCACGTTTAATTTGTTATACTTATTGTACCCCTGTTTCGTGATTAATTCGTTTTTATACGAGATGATTTTCCCTGGTTTTCTCAAAAAACTATTTCCAAGAAAATCAAAAGCTACCACACCGGCTTGGGTCATGGCATTTTTAAGGATTTAGTGGTAAACTGAATTAATTAAAGTTCCTACTTCTGGGGCTACTAACTATGACACTAGTGGAGCCAGATAGTTAAAACGATTCGTGTATCCCAATTAGTCCGCACCATTCCTTTTCAGTTTCCCGTGTTCGTATTCTAATTGATAGATTTCATTCCTTGGACGAATATGTTTTAATAAAAAGGTTTTAAGTTTTGTCCATGTCATACGGTTGGTTGTCTCTTTTTCCCGAATTTGTACAATCGTTATCAATCACATATGTGACGATCAATTTATGGTATTGATAATAGTTTTTATCGCTTCGATTCGTTTTACTAACCCATTTACTGTTTTAGTACCACTAGAATTTATAGGTTTGCACAACCTAATTTGTTTAAACGAGTGTTCCCATTGTGAAGGATCACTGTTGTTACTACTAGTATTCGTGTTCGGTAAGTGATTTTTAATGCCAATGGCATTAAGTGAGGGAAATTATCATTATCGATAGTAGCATTAGTGCGCAGTGGGGGAGAATTATTTGTGACAATGTTCGTATTTATTAAGAAAATTACATTTGTAGCTGTATTAGTATTGGGCGGCGAAATAATATTCACGACCGTATTAGTGTTTGACATTTGATTTGAATTCCTTATCGTATTAATGCTGGCAGGGAATCGCGTTGCGATTATCAAAGTTTCTATTTGCAGTTGCCGAATAATCATCTCGGCCACAACTGCCTCATATCACTTTTTTTTTCTTCAGGGCCATTCTATAATGATAAACGACTAAACTTCACATAATAGTAATTTTCCCTATAACTCATTGCGCAGGGAATTACATTAGCTAATACTCAAGTATTTCAAATAGCACATAGTATCACACACATCAAATAATTATCCATATACCAAGGATAATACATAGATTTAGCCCAATAAGGCCAGTGTTTGCATGTATATATCGAAAGTTGTCACCTAGAGACAAGTAATTTTAACCCTGTAAGGGTCAATGTTTGTAATAAAAGATCCAAATCGTCCTCCATATCAACATTGCACACTACCATATGCTTGCATGGAATATCGAAACAATACGCAACGGTACCATACTATCCTTGTCTATCCAAGCACACATTATAATTATCATGAATAGTTCAAAACTTGCACAACTATCATTCCGATATAATCCCATCATTGGGTAGATGTTTTATCCTGCCTCTCTCGTAAGTAGACATTTTTCCATTATGAGTTTAGACTGTATGTTATAGTCGGGAGGCATTTGTACATTTCCCTTAACCTTTGGACGCTATTAAATTTAATTAGAAAATAATCTTTTCACCAGGTCATTTAGTACCCGTAAGCATGTTGGGTCTACTAAAAGTGATAATTTACGAGTTGGGAGTAAGTATGTTCTCTATAAGTCAAGACACGTCATTGGTCCGCGAACGTGAGGTTTCTCTCTTGTAACAATTCGATCATAGTGGCAAAATATAGGAGTGTTGGTATGTAACACCCGTCAACTTCCGGTTTAATGATTTAGCGCGTGTAAAGTATGTATAACTCTCGGGACTTAACTGAAGTTTCTCGGAAGCCTTTACGTCACCCCGGTACATTAAAGAACTTAACTTTCCTTCCATTTTGTCTTACACTTCAATTTGGAGGGGCCTGGATGTAAAATCTTTATATTATAACAATTAACAAACCCTAAACCCCTTCCCCCCTTGCAGCAGCGATCGACCGAGAAACCCCCCCCCCCTTCTTTGCTTCGACTTTTTGATCAATTCCAAGCTCCTAGAAGTAGTTCAAGGTATGTACTATAATCCCCAACACTCTTTTCGTTCACCCCTAATCGTTTTGATGCTCAATTTTGCCGATACTTTTCGTTGGACAGATTTTCGGCCAAGGTGTAATTGACCCACTTCCCATTGATAAAAATTAGAGATTCCGGTGTAGAAAGATTCCCAGGTATGGCATTTACATCGTGTTAAAATTTCGTGGCCATTGGAGGTGTTTAGGTCGGTTAATCGATTTTAGTTCGAAAACTAGGGTTTATCGGGTGTAGAATTGTCAATTGTTGAGTTTGATGCGTTAATCGATTGAATGACCGACCGAATCAGTTTGCATGGCCCTAGGGGAGTCTAAGGGCTGTGGTAAAATTAATTTTTTGATACTCGGGGCTGTTTTGGTTGGTGATTGGTCAATCGAGTCGGCGGTGCGCGAATTTTCGTTTAAATGTTAAATTGAGTGTTGTAAAAAGGAACCGTCAACCCTATCAACTCGGGTGACATAATTATGATGTATGAAAAGATTAAAACGGGAATTTGGTCCATTTGGGGCTGATTTGTTTGGCAATTGGTTTTAAGAATTATTACGCGCGTATTCGACTCGATTAGATTACTGGCGGGTGAGTTGTGCATCATGGTTAGCCCCGACCATAATCGTAGGGTGGATTTGGTTAATTGAAAGGTTTTAGGGGCTGAGGTAAAGTAATTGGGTATGGGTTGGGTCTCGGGCCAATTTGTTGGGCCTCAGGCCAAAGTGTTGGGCTTGAACGGCCCATTAGGCAAGTGTGTTCTTACGGTCTAGTTTTGTGACATTTGAGCCCAAACAAGGTACACCTCAGTACGTATTTACCGATTAGGCAAATAAACGCCTTTTGCGTAAAAAACGAACGATTAACCGAACGGGTCGGGTTATGACCCAGATATCTCGAGGGACCATCTATAAGTGATATACGATCTATACAAGCTAAAATATTAGTAATATGGCCTTAGTTCGATAGAAAACAAGTTAAACGAAAACATGCTCGTTTAACTACCCGCTATAGATTTAAACGCGAAAGATAGTTACAAACCAAGCATTGTATCATCCGTTAAGCCGAAAAAGACTTACCAAACACTTATTTGAAATGTTTTAAGCGATCCGTGAAAATATTTTTGATTTTTACAAACATATAGTATGTTTTTATAATTTTACACAAAACTAGCCGAAAAACACTCGTTTTCGCGCTGTTTAGCGCACCCGATAAGTTTTTCGCGCCAAAAACCGAACCCAAACTAAATTTGGACTGGGCTTTTCGTATTTGGGCTTGAGAAATCAAAAACTTTGGCCAAAATCGGCCGAAAGTGGGCCCATGGAGTTCCGGTCGCAGCCGCCACCCCACTCCCCTTTTTTTCCTTTCACATATAAACTAGATTTGAAATATTTTTACACATATTTTCAAACACAACTTCTGGAAATCTTCTTCTACAGTCAAAACCAGCAAGAAAACTAGGTAAAAACCTTATGATTAATCTATTTTTGATTCGTTTAAACTCGTTTAACAACATATAAACATGTCTTGATTGTTAAAAATCATAGTTAACCATGTAAAACTCTCAAAAATCATTCAAAAACATACTTTGATGTTAAACCTAGTTTCAAATCAGAATCATGATCATTTTTGGCCATAAACACGGATTAAAGGGTTGAAACGGCGTTTTTACATTTCAAAAGTTCGTTTTTGTGCACTAGCCGAAACCCTAAGTTAAAGGGCTGTTCTATTGATGAAACCTACTTGGTTTGTGATATAGGACTTGTATCTAGCTTGCATAGAAGCACAAGAACCTGAAAACTTGATTAGAAGGGCGAAAACGAACCAAAACCGCTAAGGTAATGTCGAAACACTCGCTTATGGGCTGTTTAGATTATGGTTGTGATGTGCATATTGTTAGGCCTTGAAATTTAGCAGTAACATCAGGGACCTTGTCAATGAGTCCTTGTTTAAATTTGTTAATTTTTTGACCATCCGAGAATATTTGGCAAATTTATTACCGAATTGGGACGTTTATTTGGGAAAAATAGCTAAAATACTTCAAAAATTATGAAATTTTTCTGGGAACTCGGATTTGATGTATTTTGATCACATACAAATTTTGGGATCATTTGGAGAAGTCTAAAGTGTTTTGTGTATATGCGTTCGTGTGAATTTTTATAGCCGAATTTGGGTCGAAAAGAATATCGCACATGTTGTTTTGGGACATGATTTGAGAATTAATGAATTTTTTGTGGAATTTTAGGAAATTGTTTGGGGTAAACGGACAATTTTTAGGCGAAATATAGCTGATAAAATGAATTTTTATAAATTAATAAATCAGTAAATAATTCCAGAAATATTTTTATAAAAATCTACAGATTTTAATTGATAAGTGGCTAAATTTTCATAATTTAATGATTAACGGTTAATTAATTATGCTAATTTGAATATTAAACAAATTCAGTTTTTATAAAAATCGGCAACTTCGCGATTAACGAATCTGTGGGAATATCAAGACACCAAGAGTGATCAAAAATTATATTTTTGGACTAATTAAGTAAAAACGAACTTTTCTATCAGAAACCTGGACAATCCGGGTGGATTGTGCGCGTTTCTTCTCAAATCAAACTGAATAAACGGAAATGGGCACATGGCTAATCCGGAACCCCAGTATGTGATCCTTCTTTATAACTTAATCATTTTATTAACCAATACATTTACCCAAGCTTATTTTCCCATAACTGTTTTCTGAACACGTAAATGAACAACTTGGCCCAGCTGGGAAAACGGGAATCTGAGCCAAGTTCGATTTTAAGTATTAGACATTGAAAAACATCACGACCTAAGTCTATTGCTACTTTCTGGGCATTCCAGCTATACCCAGATTAGTTATACAGCCCAGTTTAGTATTGAGATTATAATAATATTAAAATATTGATTATAGGAACTGCTGATAGCGGACCGAACAAACCACGAGCTGATACAGTACTGATTATCTACTAAACCGTGAGTTTCATGACCCCACTTCTAAACTGTTTTACGAACTTTTGGGGTGAAAAGCATGTTTGATTATATATACATACCTGAAACATGTATTGATGTGAATTATCTAAGTGCTAACACACGAAAGTCCTCACGATCACAGTGATTAACTTCTAGCCGGTGGCTTGTGAATAGTACTATTGGTTTGACAAACCCAAACGGTGCCGGCATGTATTGCTGAGACTTTACCATGTTTGCACATGACCACAATTATACAACACGCTATATAGTGTTAGACATAGCTACTTGGGGCATGTTGTGGGCGGAAAGGGGCCACAGTGGTTGATTGAGCGTGGGAAATGGATGCATGCAGCACATACAGTCAAGGCTTCACTGTAGCTTAGCATAATTACATCATTTACATACATACATACTTATTTCATGATTATAAGTGTTAACTTGTGAACACTCATTACTGTTTTCTTGAAACTCGTGATACTCACCAACTATAGTAGTTGACCCGTTTTAAACTGCTTTTCAAGTGTACCTAAATCGGAATGATTTGGTGATATGTTACTTGCCCAAAGGTGTGTGGTTTATGCTATGTGAATAGAAGCAAGGATTCTAGTAGTAAGATCGTATAGTTAACGAACTAGTTTGGTTTGTATCACCTAGACTGTAAAACAATGATAGAACAAAGAAATGTAATATATTGTAAATTAGTTTGTAATGTTTTTTTATAAACAATGTGTTGATACCAGAGGTGTCTGTTACATTCCCGTTTTACGTTTCCGCTTTGTGCTAGTCGGGGTGTGACAGAAATTGGTATCAGAGCCATTGGTTATAAAGGATTAGGTTATCCCTTAGGGTACCTAAAATATAACCGTAGGCTCGATTAACTCTGGGAAAATAAATAAATAATAAATTAATATTATATACTGATGGATATCGGGATGAACTTGTAGGGCAAGTGAGTTATTATGGTCCGGAACATAATAATAGACTTGCTTGTACGAGGGAATTCGGGGAGAAGTCGCGGAACGTGTGGTTAGGTAAAAGTGGTAACATATGTGTATAAAAGGTAATGTGAAAGTATATATATATGTAACACCTATACGTGCTTATTTGGAACAAGGTGTATGAATACGTGTACGTACGATACTGTTGATGACGGTAAATTTTACTATGAATATTATATTCATTTAAATTCAATATTTGTTTAAATAATAATAATTAAAATTTTAATAAAACTAATATTATATTCTAATATAATTAATATTAAATTTGGTTTAATTAATTAATCTTTTCGACAATAGTTAGCGCTAGCAATAGTTATTATTCTTATAACTAACCTTTGTGCAGAGTCATGTCAAGGAATAACGAGTACGTACCGGAAGAAGAACCGGTAATCTCTGTTGAGGAGGATCTAGAGGAGGAATCCGAGGAGGATCTAGAATAGGAGGAACCGGAGGAGGAGGAGGAAGAGGTGGAAGAAGAAGTTATCTGTAGAGAGCTACCCAGGAATGTGCCTGATCTATCCGGTTACAGATGCGATAGTTATCCACCCAGGTCACCACGCAGGGATCAAAACGAAGTTAACAGTCAGTATCGTTCACCTGCTAGAGTAGCCCGATCACCCATTCCACCCATTCACCTGTCGCCGATGACTTCAGCTACTGCGTGAGTCCGACAGACTGCTCGTATTCGGGTAACCCCGATTGACCCTACTTCGATTCCATTCAGATCTACCTACGACCGGGGAGGACCTTCACGCCCTAGGGCAGATACTTCATCTTCCTGTTCGTTGAGTATACCTACCCCTCGCCCTGACTTCCCAAACGCAGGATACAACTCTTGAATGGCTATCCTGACTGACCGTGTGATAGACCACTCGATAGCCATAGCTAACATTAACCAGGAAAGGAGGGACGTGACCCAGTACTTATCGACGTTACATCAGATAGTACTGAACTTGCAGCAGTCAGATGCCTACCACCACTGGTGTTTGGATAGGGTGACAGTTCGGTTGTGGAACTGTTACTGGATGATTACGGTGTTGTTATTTTTATGTTTGTGGTTAGCCTATCGTTTGTACGGATAAATGCAGAATGTTACAGATATGTGTACATGATCTTTTGATACTCCATGTATGTATATAGTAGTATGTTATATTAATATGGGGCACAATTTTGTACATTATTACAAGCACTGACCTTATAGGGTTAAGTCTAACAGTCACTTAGTGACAGATTTTGATATATACATGCAAGCACTGGCCTTTATCAGGCTAAGTCTATGTACCTTTTAATATCAATGTACGGAACAATTTGTGAAATGTCAGTATGTTATCTGGTTTACCTGTACAACATTTATTGTGATTATTATTACACAGTGCTGTAGATTGGAATTAGTATTAATTGGCTTATATTTGTTTATCATTATAGAATGGCCCTAAAGAAAGCAACCCCCATGACTGAGGCAGAAATAGCCGAGATGATTGCTCGGCAAATGCAGGCAACAATACCACTTATTGTAACACAAGTAACTGCTGGTGTTAATGCCAATATAAAAACAAGCCAGCAACAAATCAATAATGCTCCTCCAACCAACAATGAAATAGTTACAAATAACAATCCCCCATCTAATTCAAATGCCCCTACCAATGCAAATAATCCCCCACCTGATGCAAATAATGTCAACAACAATAATCCCCTACCGAACCCAAACAATAACAATATAAACCCTAATCCTCCTCGAAGGGAATATTCGATCAAAAACTTTATGGCCTGTAAACCGATCGAGTTCAAAGGTATCGAAGGGCCAAATGGGCTAATTAAATGGATCGAGAAAACTGAATCTGTCCTCAATATCAGCAATTGTCCACCCAAAAACATTGTCAAGTATGTTGCTTCTACTTTTACGGATCATGCTTTGATGTAGTGGAACACTACTGTCCAGATAAGAGGGCAAGATACGGTTAATCATATGACTTGGGCCGAACTTAAAACACTGATGCTGGAACATTTCTGCACAAAGAACGAAATTCAAATATTAGAACATGAACTCTAGAGCCTGGAAATGAAAGGAGCAGATCATTTGGGATACACGAACTGCTTCAATGAACTGGCTCGTTTAGTACCATGGTTAGTAACTCCTGAAAACAAACGAATTGAACGTTATATTTGGGGTTTAGCCCCGGAAGTGAGGAGTTTAGTGAATGCTATTGGTCATACATCGTTTGAGAATGCCGTGACTCAGGCCGGCATCGTAACTTTTGACTTGGTAAGAAGCGGAGTGTTGAGAATGGCCGGGGAATCATCGAGTATGAAGCGAACCAATTATGGATCAGGGTCACAAGGAAGTCCAGCAAGTAAACGTGCACGCCAGACAATACAAAATTATGTCTTGAGCAGTTTTGAGGTGAAACGAGACAGGTACAAGGGACCATAGCCAAAATGTGATAAATGTAGTTTTCATCATGTGGGTGAGTGCGGGCCGTTAATCTGTCAGAGGTGTGGGAGAACGAAGTATAATGGCCCCAGTTGTAGAGTCAGTATGGGAATTGTCAACCGACCAACCCAAGCAACTCAAACTCGTCGTCCGCAACCACCTAGACCTCAACCGATTCGTCAACAACCTATACAACAAATCACAGCACCAGCAAACCGCCGTGCTTGCTATGAATGTGGTAGCACGGAGCATTTTAGAAAAGACTGCCCCAAGCTGAATCAAGGAGCAGTCACCGGTCGGAACCAAGCATCAACCTCTGGGGCGTCTCGGGGGCGTGCGTTTGTTATCGGGTCTGGAGAAGCACGACAAGACCCGAACGTAGTAACAGGTACATTTGTTGTTTCTGATCAATATGCTTCTGTGTTATTTGATACTGGTGCCGATAGAAGCTTTGTTTCCTCTAGCTTTGTATCCTTGGGTAATATGCCAGTTAGTGAACTAACAAATCCCTATTCTATAGAACTCGCTAACGGTAACTCTATTACTGTCAACCAATTAGTCCAAAACTGTTCCATTATTCTTAATGACCACCCATTCCTTATTGACCTACTCCCGGTAGAGTTAGGAAGCTTTGATGTTATTGTCGGCATGGACTGGTTAACCAAGTATAAGGCGGAGATTGTGTGTAACGACAAGACATTTAAAATTCCCTTTTCAAATGGTGAGGTGATTATAGTACAAGGAGAGAAGTCTGGTTCGATATTACCTCTCGTGTCTCATCTCAAAGTGTTGAAATGTTTACGCCAAGGTTGTATAGCTTTCTTGGCAAACGTGACTATGAAGAATCTTGATGATAAACGCATAGAAGAGATTCCCGTTGTACGTGAATACCCCGATGTCTTTCCTAACGATTTACCCGAATTACCACCGAACCGACAGGTTGAATTCCGCATAGACTTAATACCAGGATCAGCCCCTATTGCTAAGGCACCTTACCTGCTGGCACCTTCTGAAATGCAAGAACTATCCAACCAGTTACAGGAGTTGTTAGATAAGGGTTTTATACGTCCCAGTTATTCTCCTTGGGGAGCACCGGTATTGTTCGTAAAAAAGAAAGATGGAAGTTTTAGAATGTGTATCGATTACCGGGAACTAAACAAAGTTACCATCAAGAACCGATACCCTCTTCCACGAATAGATGACTTGTTTAACCAACTTCAAAGGGCAAACTATTTCTCAAAAATTGACCTTCAATCCGGTTACCATCAAGTTAAGATTCAAGAGGAAGATGTGTCTAAAACGGCGTTCCGAACTTGTTATGGCCACTATGAATTCTTAGTTATGCCGTTCGGACTGACTAATGCTCCCGTAGTTTTCATGGATCTTATGAATCAAGTTTGTAAACCGTATCTCGACAAATTCGTTATCATGTTTATTGATGACATTTTGATATATTCGAAAACCAAGGAGGACCACGAGCAGCATTTACGAACTATCTTGGAGCTGTTGAAGCAAGAAGAGTTGTATGCCAAGCTGTCAAAATGTGAATTCTGGCTCCAAGAGGTACAATTTCTAGGGCACGTTGTTAACCGACACGGTATTCATGTAGACCCGAGCAAAATTGAAGCCATTAAAAATTGGCAGGCCCCAAAGTCACCGAAAGAAATCCGCCAATTTTTGGGTTTAGCTGGGTATATCGGTGTTTTATTGCTAATTTTTCCAGCATAGCCCAACCTTTAACCCTTTTGACTCAAAAAGATCGTGCTTATGTTTGGGGAGAAGATCAAGAAACTGCCTTTCAATTGCTGAAATAGAAACTATGCCAAGCCCCGATACTGAGTCTTCCAGAGGGAACTGATGACCTGGTAGTCTATTGCGACGCGTCCCGGAAAGGGTTGGGATGCGTACTAATGCAAAGAAACAAAGTCATAGCATTCGCTTCTCAACAATTAAAGGTGCACGAGAAGAATTATACCACCCATGATTTGGAATTGGGCGCGGTTATTTTCGCACTTAAGTTCTGGAGGCAGTATTTGTATGGCACCAAATGTACAGTATACACCGACCACAAGAGCCTACAGCATATTTTCGACCAGAAAGAACTAAACATGAGGCAAAGGAGATGGGTAGAACTATTGAACGATTATGACTGTGAGATTCGATACCATCCGGGCAAGGCTAATATAGTAGCAGATGCTTTGAGCAGGAAAGACAGGATCAAACCACTACGGGTCCGAGCACTTGGAATGATCATCCAAACCAATCTCAGTGAACAAATTCGTGTTGCTCAAAACGAAGCTCTGAAAGGAAATTACTTAGAAGATGAAAACTTGCATGGGACTGAGCAAAACTTTGAAGAAAGAACTGACGAAATTCTATACTACAAAAACCGAGTTTGGATTCCCACTCTCAGCAATTTGCGTAACTTGATCATGGACGAAGCCCATAAGTCCAAATACTCCATTCACCCTGGAATAGATAAGATGTATAAGGACTTGAAGGAGTATTATTGGTGGCCCGGTATGAAGGAGGATATAGCCATGTATGTCAGTAAATGTTTAACCTATGCGGGGGTTAAAGACGAATATCAAAAGCCTTCGTGAATGTTGCACCAACCGGAAATACCACAATGGAAATGGGAACAAACTACTATGGATTTTGTAACACACCTCCCAAAAACTTCCCGAGGAAATGATGCAATATGGGTGATAGTTGACCAACTAACCAAATCCGTACACTTCTTTCCAATTCGAACCACGTTCACAACCGAAAAACTTGCTCACATTTACATAAATGAAATCGTATCCCAACACGGCGTACCCGTTTCAATTATTTCTGATCGTGATAGCCATTTCACCTCTCGTTTCTGGCAAGCCGTACAAAAAGCTTTGGGAACCCGAATTGACCTAAGTATCGCCTACCACCCCCAAACCGACGGTCAATCTGAGCGAACCATTCAAACCTTAGAAGATTTGCTTCGCGCTTGTGTACTAGACTTCGGTGGAAACTGGGATCAACATTTTCCACTGGTTGAATTCTCATACAATAACAGCTATCACAGTAGCATTCAAGCGGCACCATATGAAGCGCTGTACGGGCGGAAATGTAGATCACCCTTGTGTTGGACTGAGGTGGGAGATACCCAAATTACACGATGTGACTTGATTCAAGAAACTACTAACAAAATCCGTAAAATAACAAGAAAATTGAAAATCGCCCAAGATCGACAGAAAAGCTACGCTGATGTTCGTAGAAAGCCGTTATCCTTTGAAATAGGTGACAAAGTTTTTCTGAAAGTATCCCGGTGGAAAGGCGTCATTCAATTCGGTAAAACCGGTAAACTAGCTCCGCGATACATTGGACCGTATGAAGTAATTTCTAAGATCGGTCCTCTAGCTTACCGACTGAAATTACCTTTGGAGTTGAGTTCTATTCACGATGTCTTTCACGTATCAAACCTGAAAAAGTGCCTTACTGACGAAACCGAAATCGTGCCATTAAAAGATTTAAACATAAACGAAAAACTGAATTTCATTGAAGAACCGGTGGAAATATTAGAGGGAAAAATAAAACAATTAAGACACAACAAAATCTCTCTAGTCAAAGTTCAGTGGAATTCAGAACGGGGACCCGAATTCACGTGGGAACGGAAATCCGAATTCAAAAAGAAATACCCGCACTTGTTTCCAAACAAAGACAAAGTTGAATAATCAAATTTCGGGGACGAAATTTTCTAACGGGGGGAGAATGTAAAATTTGAGCCAAAACAAGGTACACCTCAGTACGGTTGGTTGCCTCTTTTTCCCGAATTTGTACAATCGTAATCAATCACATATGTGATGATCAATTTATGGTATTGATAACAGTTTTTATCGCTTCGATTCATTTTACTAACCCATTTACTCTTTTAGTACCACTAGAATTTATAGGTTTGCACAACCTAATTTGTTTAAACAAGTGTTCCCATTGTGAAGGATCACTGTTGTTACTACTAGTATTCGTGTTCGGTAAGAGATTTTAATTGCCAATGGCATTAAGTGAGGGAAATTATCATTATCGATAGTAGCATTAGTGCTCAGTGAGGGAGTATTATTTGTGACAATGTTCGTATTTATCAAGAAAATTACATTTGTAGCTGTATTAGTATTGGGCGGCGAAATAATATTCACGGTCGTATTAGTGTTTGGCATTTGATTTGAATTCCTTATCGTATTAATGCCGGCAGGGAATCGCGTTGCGATTGTCAAAGTTTCTATCTGCAGTTGCCGAACAATCATCTCGGCCACAACTGCCTCATATCACTTTTTTTTTTCTTCAGGGCCATTCTATAATGATAAACGACTAAACTTCATATAATAGTAATTTTCCCTATAACTCATTGCGCAGGGAATTACATTAGCTAATACTCAAGTATTTCAAATAGCACATAGTATCACACACATCAAATAATTATCCATATACCAAGGATAATACATAGATTTAGCCCAATAAGGCCAGTGTTTGCATGTATATATCGAAAGTTGTCACCTAGAGACAAGTAATTTTAACCCTGTAAGGGTCAATGATTGTAATAAAAGATCCAAATCGTCCTCCATATCAACATTGCACACTACCATATGCTTGCATGGAATATCGAAACTATACGCAACGGTACCATACTATCCTTGTCTATCCAAGCACACATTATAATTATCATGAATAGTTCAAAACTTGCACAACTATCATTCCGATATAATCCTATCATTGGGTAGATGTTTTACCCTGCCTCTCTCGTGAGTAGACATTTTTCCATTATGAGTTTAGACTGTATGTTATAGTCGGGAGGCATTTGTACATTTCCCTTAACATTTGGATGCTATTAAATTTAATTAGAAAATAATCTTTTCACCAGGTCATTTAGTACCCGTAAGCATGTTGGGTCTACTAAAAGTAATAATTTACGAGTTGGGAGTAAGTATGTTCTCTATAAGTCAAGACACGTCATTGGTCCGCGAACGTGAGGTTTCTCTCTTGTAACAATTCGATCAGAGTGGCAAAATATAGGAGTGTTGGAGTGTAACACCCGTCAACTTCCGGTTTAATGATTTAGCGCGTGTAAAGTATGTATAACTCTCGGGACTTAACTGACGTTTCTCGGAAGCCTTTACGTCACCCCGGTACGTTAAAGAACTTAACTTTCCTTCCATTTTGTCTTACACTTCAATTTGGAGGGGCCTGGATGTAAAATCTTTATATTATAACAATTAACAAACCCTAAACCCTTTCCCCCCTTGCAGCAGCGATCGACCGAGAAACCCCCCCCCCCCTTCTTTTCTTTGACTTTTTGATCAATTCCAAGCTCCTAGAAGTAGTTCAAGGTATATACTATAATCCTCAACACTCTTTTCGTTCACCCCTAATCGTTTTGATGCTCAATTTTGCCGATACTTTTCGTTGGACAGATTTTCGGCCAAGGTGTAATTGACCCACTTCCCATGGATAAAAATTAGAGTTTCTGATGTAGAAAGATTCCCAGGTATGGCATTTACATCATATTAAAATTTTGTGGCCATTGGAGGTGTTTAGGCCGGTCAATCGATTTTAGTTCGAAAACAAGGGTTTATCGGGTGTAGAATTGTCAATTGTTGAGTTTGATGCGTTAATCGATTGAATGACCGACCGAATCAGTTTGCATGGCCTAGGGGAGTCTAAGGGTTGTGGTAAAATTAATTTTTTGATACTCGGGGCTATTTTGGTTGGTGATTGGTCAATCGAGTCGGCGGTGCGCGAATTTTCGTTTAAATGTTAAATTGAGTGTTGTAAAAAGGAACCGTCAACCCTATCAACTCGGGTGACATAATTATGATGTATGAAAAGATTAAAACGGGAATTTGGTCCATTTGGGGCTGATTTGTTTGGCAATTGGTTTTAAGAATTATTACGCGCGTATTCGACTCGATTAGATTACCGGCGGGTGAGTTGTGCATCATGGTTAGCCCCGACCATAATCGTAGGGTGGATTTGGTTAATTGAAAGGTTTTAGGGGCTGATGTAAAGTAATTGGGTATGGGTTGGGCCTCGGGCCAAGTTGTTGGGCCTCGGGCCAAAGTGTTGGGCTTGAACGGCCCATTAGGCAAGTGTGTTCTTACGGTCTAGTTTTGTGACATTTGAGCCAAAACAAGGTACACCTCAGTACGTATTTACCGATTAAGATGGCCCCCGGGGATATCTGGGTCATAACTAGACCCATTTGGTTATTCGTTTGATCGATACTTAATAAGCGGTTAATCGCTTATTCGATATGTAAATGTTGAGGTGTATCCGGTTTTGTCACGTATGTCACATGTATTTAATCAATAATCGAAAACACAAATTGTTTAAGCAATCAAGTAATAATAGAACAAGATCAAATATTTAATCAAATTCTTATTCATGAAGCATAATGAATCTGGTCTTAAGAAAGAATACACGAAACCCTAACCTAGACTGAACACTAAGGTTTTAGCCGAGCATTGACATTATGTTAAAATCACTTATCTTGATGAACATGCAAACCCAAGACAAACCGAAAGCTTCGGTATGGTCGGAAGTTGCCCTAGGATGTTTGTTCAGCCTCTGGAAGTAATGGTATGACGAATGGTCGCTTAAATGGGTTTATATAGTGATTAACCCTAATTTTCTTCCGATTATGGCGGTTCGGTTCGCACAAACGGTAAATGGGCTTGTCCTTCGCGTAGTGCGAAGGACAAAATAGTAGGGCGTGAATTCTAAACTTCTCGTCGCGCAAAGCATAAGCACCCGCCCTTCGCGTCGCGCGAAGGACAAAAACATCAGCAGTCATATTTTCTTTTCTTTATTATGCCTCGTGATGCTTGCACTCCCATTCCCGCACTTCTAAGCCCTCATTCCTAGCTCGTAAATCAACCATATAAGCCTCCATAGCGTCCAATGTCCTGAAACACATAACCATACTTGAAGTACCAATGTTCATTCATTTATTTAACTAATTATAAGTTAGTAATAGATTATATTACCTAACTTTTACCCAACCATCACATCCACACACATATTGTTTTTCGTCCCGAAAAAGACTTTGCAAGAGAATCAGAATTAGAGATTATTTTTACAAAATGCTTTTAGGTTATTTTATTTAAGCACGAGGAACACAAAAACCGCGATTGCCGATATTCTTGTCTACTTAAACCCATGCCTCAATACTTACCGGGAAAAATAAGGTGTGACAGTTTTATTAATTCATATGATTAAAATGGAACCCACACTTTCAAAGTCCTGAAGCCACCTTACAATGCTTCATTATGGTTTTACCGAACTAGACCACCCCAACTTGACTGAAACCTTGAAATTTGATGATCAAATTTTGCACAACTTGTACAATTTTTAAGCCCATATGTAATAGCTAAGACAATCAAGGATATTTTTATCGAACCAAACCTAAACTTAATCATCAAAGTCTACCAGAATGGCCATTAGATACGATTAAAGTGCAATTAAGTGACTAACTAGCAAATAATCCCCACTACATGACATACCTCCGTTATCAAGAAATACTCTAAAGTCCATCTCCATATGTGAGTATACACGAATTCATCTGTAGGGCTTACATATGACGTGTCCCATGGTCCGTTTCTTAATGGTAATGAGACGCGAGCGCGGGGACCCCATATGACTAACAGCGTGGATGATCAAGTCAGTAGTGAATTTGTACTTTTAAAGCACGTAGTGATCATGTTTAATGACTTAAAATTTGGCAGATAAACTGTGAGTTTGCTCTTTTTAAGCCTTTTAATATACATAAATCCACTTAGGAAATATGCATACCCAGATAATAATCCGCAAACAGACCCATGGTCTTCGAACCTTGGAGCATCCCATCAATACAGGATTTAAGGCTATAAAACCGTACGTCTATGAAGTGTTAACCACATAAACTAGCAGTATTTTTATTTAGGTTTATATCACAAGACATCTAGCAAACTCTAACAGTAAGCCTATCAAAGCATTGTACAATAGTCTATTCATATTTAAAATTTCTTTCTGGTGATCAAATCTAACTAAAGGCTTGAGTATGGCCTAATCTTTCATCACAGTCCTTACACAGGCTTAGCTAGACAAAAAAAACCCTAATGGTGTTTCCCACTAAAAATCAAACATTTTTAAGGTTCAATTAAGCCAACAGCCAAACGATCATTTCATTCTTAAAGCTGATCCTACCGACACATTCAAGTTAAGTGAATTCCTGTTTTTTATTATTCCATATTATATAATAATTTGAAAAACAATCCCCGATTTTTATATCATTTTCCATTATTTTGCAAAAATTCTTACTTCAAAGAACATAAAATTTTAGATTTTTCAATTTCTCCCCTATCCCCACACTTGAGGCAAATATTGTCCTCAACGTTTAAAATTTATCACTTAACATAACTATGGATGGGGTTAAAATTTACTTTAGCAATTTTAAAACTGGGCTTAATTTGATAGTTTTTTGCTAATTATACACAAATGCAATTACACTTTTGGCATAAAAACAAGAAAAAAAAAGAAGATTATGAAAATGAAATCACCTGATAAATAAGTAAAACTCTCATGTGCAACTCTCGTGCCCTCGGTGATGCTCTTGGTAAACTTCTCTCAAGTATTAAAATATAGGTCTTTTAAACCGTTTTCAGAACCGTTAATTTTAAATTACCAACCGAGTTTAATTAAATTCATAATAATCTTTGTTAAACAAGTGAAAATGATAAAAGATCTAACTCACTTTCGTAGGAGTCACGATTGCATTTAGCGTATGCAACAAGCCCTTTAAAGCCCCTGGTAGCCTGGGTGGACGAGTATGGTCTCGTTTATTTTGAACTACACCAACAAAGTTCAACTACAACAAAAATATATACGTACCTGAATACAAGGTCGGTTGCCTCCCGGTTAGCGCTAAGTTTTTGTTAAGGTCTTCAGCCAGACCGTTACCTGATTTCTTGGTTATGGTGGTCTATTGGAGTGCTTACCTTCTTCCACCTTTCTCTTCTTACTACTCTAACAAATGCATATATTATCTTGAACATTCCACCTTGGCCCGAAGCACGCCAGCCATCTTTGTTCGTTCTCAAATCCCAGTAGCTTCTTCGCCTTCTCCTTCTTTGGCGGTTTCTCTTTACTTGTTTTACCAGTCCCATTATTAACCTTTTCCCTCGCATTCTTGATATCATCACAAGAAATCGCCAACTCTCCAACATGAACGTCTACCACATTCAGCTCCTCTTTTTCTCTCTCCCGCTTCGACCTATCAAAAATAAAACTTTCTTCTTTGGGGTCATCCTCAATTACATGAGGAAGACACCTGTTAGTATCACCTGACCTTGAAGATTTATTTTCAAAAGAATAAGCAAATGAATTTGAAAATATATTTAAAATTAACTTACGGTTACCAAAGGTCATGCACACTGTTCCATCTCGGCAATTGATTTGAGCATTTGATGTTGCCAAAAACGGTCTGCCCAATATCACTCATGGCTCTTTTTCATTCTCTACCGGTGTATAATTAAGAACAAGAAAATCTTCAGGATAGTAAAAATCACCAACCTTTACTGGAACACCAACCAACATCCTCCGGGGCTGTCTTCGAGTGAAATCAGCTAACACTAAGGTGGTGTCAACTTCTTGTAACGGCCCGAGGTCAAACCGGCTATACACACTACTCGATAGTACACCTACACTTGCACCATAATCAACTAACGCCTTGGTGGTCTTGAACTCGCCAATCTGAATGGAATAAGTGGTGCCCCTGTTTCAAATTCTTCAACCGTGTCGTTCACCCCATGATCTTCAATGGTGATTGCACTCACATGTACATTTTTACCATTTGATGAACTGCTACTCTGATGGCTCGGATTCATCAAGGTGCCAATTGGTAGCTTCTTCTGGTCTTTCTTTAGAGTTACCAACTCTTCAGCCAATTGGCTAATCTGTTTATCTCTTGCAATGTTCGCCTTCTCTTGAATCTCTATACTCTGACTCAAATCTTTCAATAATGTCAGTATTTCAGAATCCTGTGATGAACCTTGACCTTGAGTCGCCACCTTGACCTTACTGGTAACTCTTCTGGTACCTTTGCTGTACCCCCAAACTCTCTTTGAATGTACCCACTTTGATTGTTATCCCCATTGTCCCTATATTGTCTTTGATTTGACTAATATCCTGCTCTTTGAGACTTCCTTGAAAATTTAGGTTTTACTGCATGTTCGGGTTTCAATAGCTGAAGTTGGGGTGGTTTCGGAGACCCAGGTGATAGGTATTTGAATTCATGTTGTTGTTGTTGTACCTCCTTTCCCCGGGCACAAAGTTTACCTCCTCTTCTTCCTCTTCCTTGTCTTCTATCACTACTTCGTAACTCGCCATCTTGTGGCCTATTTCTCCACAACCCTCAAAAACCGGGTAAGTACTACCTAAGTTCCAGTTGTCTCTCGTACCCGCACTCATCAGCTGATCTAGCATTCTTTCTAACCGTGTCATACGATCATCTGAACCCCCACTATCCACCGCCTTTGCAACCGCCCTCTTTACCATTCGATTTGACTGAGTTTGTCACTTTGAGTTCATTGCATGTCGCTCCAAGTTTTTCCAATCTTCATTTTCATCATTGGTCAAGAAAGATCCATTTATGGTCGACTGAAGATCGCACACATCATCGTTAGACAACATGTCATGAAAAGCCTTAATTAATTCCCACAATGCTATCCCATGATGAGGGTAGGTTCTCAGTACTTGCTTGAATCTTGTGAAGGCTTCATGGAATGTTTCGCCCGTTTGCTGAAAATTTCTGATGGCGGTTCGAGCCTCAGACGTTCTCAGCGGTGTATAGTATTCATCAAGAAATTGCTTATTCAAATCCTGCCACATGTAGATGCTTGCTGACGGTAAGGATAAGAACCACTACTTCGTTGTATCCTTCAAACTGAACTGGAATACGACCAATTTGACTTCATCAGTAGTAAACCCTTGACTTGAGATGGTGGCACATATAGCATTGAACTCACGCAAGTGAAGGTATGGCTCTTCTGTAGCCTTCCCATGAAAAGTAGGAATCCCAGTCAAACTGCTTTGTCTTACCGAAAACATTCTTCCAACTCTAACCTGGTAACAATGGGAAGCAGGTTTGTTGCCACTTGTGGGATAAAGTGGCTTTGAACTCCCCGAATGGATGGTGGAACAAATGACCTCGGGACCCCATCATCAAACTCATACTCAAGAATCTGTGGTTCAGGAATCTCTTGTCTTCTTTGGTCTTGGCGGTTTCTTGGTTGTTGAACTGGCTCGGGTGTTTAGTTGCGATGGGGTTGTTGTTGTTGTCTTATATAATACCGACCTCCTTGAACATCTTCCATCTCCTCTACATCCTCAAACTCGTCGAAATCATCAAATAACCTTCACTGATTAGCTACCCTTTCAAATTCAAACTCAACCCGATTGTTTGGTGGTTCAGACCTGATTGACCGATCATCTCTCATGTGGTACTGTCTCTGATTCGGGTCACCAGCTCTATGGTTTCGGGTTTAGTTAATGTGTTGGTTGAGTGGTGGTAAGTCATTAGGTGGAAGATTTTGTGGAATGGGTTGTTCTTGGTTTTGAGGTGAGGCTTGGTTTTCGGGTTGAAACAAGGGTGGGACTAGGTAATTCTCCAGATGGTTCATGTCTTCTTGATTTGTATTTGAGGGTTCACCGTTTCTTTGAATTGCTCGGTTTCTTCTTGTGGCTTTTTCAATTTCCGGGTCAAACTGCAGCACCTCCTTGTCTTGAGAAAATCTTATACGCATCAACCTAAAAGACCAACTGCAACACGAAACAAACACACCCCGCGTAAAATCAATGAATAAAAGAAAATATACTAAAATTTAAACTAATTTAAACTAAACTTAATTAGCACTAAGTGCATTAAGTCGCCGGCAACGGTGCCATTTTGACGTAGGCTGTCGCAGTTTACTCAAACAATTGATTTTATTAACTTAAATACCTATACTAGTAAGGGTAAGTAAGGTCGTCCCCATAGGAACTCAAAGAAAGTGGAAGTTTATAATTAACTAACTAATTAACCTAAGCGGGCAGACGATGTCAAGAAGTTTTGAAAAGATTTATTATAAAACGAAAACAATTACTTAAAAGATTTGTAAATAATATTAATAAAAGGTATTCACTCTAGGTTCAGGTAATGTGATATTCAATCTTAATCCCAAATTCACTTGACTTGATTGCGCAGTAATTACTAGACCTATTAGTTTGATTGTGATGACAAACCATAACTTAACCGGATTGCTGACACAATTGAACTCGATCTACACAATCCGAATCAATCTATATAAATCATAAAAATAAATAAATAAATAAAATCGTATGAAACAAGGTCTGAAATTTAAATATCCATGAATCACTATGAGTTTTCATATTTCAATAACATTTTCATAAATTTTTGTATAATCATATGGAAACAATATCAAATTTGAAATCAAAATATCTATGA
The DNA here is from genome assembly GCF_021521415.1 of Bidens hawaiensis. NCBI lineage: Eukaryota > Viridiplantae > Streptophyta > Magnoliopsida > Asterales > Asteraceae > Bidens > Bidens hawaiensis. The sequence goes on from NW_027494363.1 coordinate 181,879, forward strand.
ACCATCATGGATTTTTGTATCCCAATACAAACTTAATACAACAGTGAAATCGAACTCAAAATCAAGTGTCATGTATCACCATGACTTTTCAAAATTTCAATTTAAACCACATATAAACTTAATATATAAATAAAGATAACCACTTATGATTCCAGAAATGCAATGTTTTTATTATGGTTTTAATGCTCATGTATCACTATGACTTTTCGAATTTTTAATTAAAACCACATCTAAACTTAATATATATATAAAGAAAACGAACTGAAACTTGAGTGTTCATGTACCACTATGATTTTTCGAGTTTTCAATTAAAACCATAATAAAAACGTTGAATTTCTGGAATCATAAGTTGCATGAATTAACATGAGTTTTATGTAAATTTAAGAGTAGGAGTGTAACCATTTTCTATTCACAAAGGAAACTGGTCATGTCAGACGTCTTAAAGTGATGGTTCATCTGACTTTTTGTGTGGTATGCTTTGGCTTAATAGATTTCAGCACCCCTTTTCACACCAGGAAGCAATCAGGTCTCACGGTTGATTGGGATTTAAGCACACGGCTTATCCTTAGGTATAATTCCTTGGTTACAAGGGTTCCCGTTCCGATTACTACTTACCCGCCACAATTTAGCATGGATCAAATAACAATACAAGAACTTTAGATTTCATTATGCTATATTTTTAATAACTTAGTGGTCCAAATATCTAGTCTTCAATCCTCAAATTACACTTCAACGTGCAACACGTTTAAAATAATATACTTTTTCAACAATAACGTTAGTGAGCTTTCATAAGTTTGTGTGTGTGTGTGTGTGAAAAGGTTCGATTCACTAATCATCATGCAATATATATTCCAACATAAATTAAGTGAAAGCAAATAATTTCGTCCTTCCATACCTTTGGCGAAAGTAATAGGGGAAATGAGAACCACCATGCATAACTACCAAAGTAGAAGTAGTAGGCGGTGTAAGTACATCCCATTGGACCCTCCCACTATGTGTATGCGTGTACGTCTCTTTGACTATAAAAATTGTAAACATGTTGCACATTTTATCATAAACAAAATGAGAGAATAATATTCTACATCAATAATATAATGCGAATCGGTTTATAAAAAAGTCCATAACTAACAAGGTAAAACTTGATAATGCTACACCCCAAAATATTGTAAAACGTTAAAAAGGGTATATGAAAAACTCACTTGGTAAAGTTTAAGCGAGCTAAAGATCAAAATAAGCATCAGGCGAGCTAAATTAGGCGAGTTTGGTTCGACGAGTGTCACTAGAAAATATTTCTAGGTTCAGTACAGGATTAAAAAAAATGAACAAAAATGAAAGACTAAGAAGATTTGGTTCATGGTTTAATGCTTTAATATTTAAAGACAACAGTATATGTTTACTCTATAATTGTATTTTCAGAGTTTCCGTTGTAAAGTTGTTGAGTCGTATATTTTCAAAGGAAGATTGGAATCTTCTCAACCTCCTCAAGAAATCGGCTAAGTATGGACTACGAGCAAGCTTGGATCATCAAGCATGGTTTACTACCTCGAGCATGGTCTTCCAAAAGCTATTTCAGTAAATTCTTCTAAGTGTTGGAGGCTTCAAGCAAGCTACACTTCTTCGAGCAAGAGTGTTCTTCTATCGAGTAAGGTTTGTCATCGAGCAAACGACTTGATCATTCAGGTTTTAGCCAAGTGATCAGAGCACAAGTGATCCGAGCACATTGGTGTCGAGCATGGATTCAATAAGAAGATGTCATATGTTCTAAGTAAAGACTTCGAGCATGGTTCAGTCCCGAGCAAGCTTAACATCCGAGCATGCTAAAGATTGTTCAATAAGTCACAAGGCAGGATTGAAGACATCAAGAAGAATATGCTTACTCGATGGACAAGTTCGAGCAAAGCAAGGATTGGTCAAGAAGAATGAAGCGTGCTAGAGGAGAATATTTTCTATCAGAAAATCTTCTAAGTAAAGTATGCTCGAAGACTCTCATCAAGCATACAGTGCATATCGAGTCTACTCGAGCAAGATATATCATGCTCGAAGACTCTGACACTTGTATTTATTTTGTCACTTATTATGTAATGATTAGGGGATTCTAGAAGGAATGTTAGGGTCTATAAATAGGGTCCTAGGTTACCATTTAGGGTAAGCGTGGCAAGTGTGGCAACTATGAGAGCACAAACATTTCAAGAAATATACTCTTTGTCTCCTCATACCGCCGCCGCCCTCACGAAACCCTAGACATTCCTTTCACTGTTACATTAAATAATATATTAAATGAAGTGAATCTTTGTCTTTGATACTGTTCTTACCGACTATATTTTATTATTTCGTTGTTCTTGTCTCATACCTTCGTTCCCTGTTGAATATTCTGATTCTGCCGGAATATTCAATAGGCCATTGGGTTGAATAGATCTGTGTGTTCTTGTCAACTTTTTGAAGGTTTGCACTAGATCTCGGTCCTGAAAAGTGGTATCAGAGCTTTGGAAGGTCTCTGAAGACCATGGGACAGAAGTTTTTGAGGTAAAGTTTGAGGCTTTAAGGTTTTTGAGTATAGATCTGTAGCAGTGGATGTGTAAGACCTCGAATCGCGGGAATCCTACAGTTGGTATTCATACAAAACACTTGTAAAAATACTTAAACTTGAAAATAGTTCGTTTCATTAAAATAAGCATCTCAGAGTATAATTCAGCGGAAAAAATAAATAATAAAATAAGTTCCCAAAACCCGGGAGTTATGCCAAAAACCAATTTAAATGTATTTAAATAAATGTTAAAAAGAAAACGTTTATTATTATTGAAACATCCGACTAAGCATGCCCTCCACCGTCCAAGTAGCTTCGTGCACGTCCAAGCGGTAATGCATCCACATCCTAACCTGAAACTCACACTAACATGCACACAAAGTCAGCTTGAGCTGAGCGAGTTCAAGTTTTAATAATAATCATAATAGTCATTCCAAAGGTTTTAAACTGTAAACGGGATGCATCAGTTTGGCCATCATCTTTAGTAAATAATCATCCTTATATATATATATATATATACACACACACATACATATATATAAACATCTCTATAAGTGCATCCCTATATATATAAATATATATATATATAACATCCAGTAATAGCATCAGGGTCGAGAAAACGTACAACCCAAACACGTAACATCTCATCAACGTATGCAAACACAAAGTAGGCATACGTAACATCCGTAGTCGATAACGACTACAACATCGCCTGATATTGGCCGTACAATAATATATATACAGACATACTATAACATCCCAAGGCCTACGATATACGAGCAAGCCTATATAAAATAGTTTTAATGTTTCATCAAGAAAATCGTTTAGGTGTGCATGCTAGCCCAAAACTTAAAAGAAGTTAAAAGGGGCATCATGAACTCACCTAACACGAGACACGGATTCACCACGAGCTAAAGAATCCCTAAGTAATCCCAAGACTCAAACACCTGCCGGTTTACATTCAATCAATACTAATGACATCAAGATGACTCGTTTATCCTACGAGACGTTCTAACGGGGTTCTGGTCACCTAAAGCCTCGACCTCATCAAACTAAATCACAACAGCCCCCCGAGGCCTCACATTCACCAAAACAACCCTTAGATACTCCCGGGAATAAAGAATTCCCAAATTACCCCTAGAAGCACTAGGTGATACCGATACGCGCGTTTAAGAGTCGTTTAGGCCATTAACATTCAACTCATCCCCGTGTGGACCCAACATGATAAAATCACAGCCAACAAGTCCACACGACGCTACACGAGTCAAATGGGTCGGTAACTCGCAAGTACAATGCACCAACTACTCAATAAACGAAATTGCGCGTTGTACCGACCCGTTGGAGTAACTGACAACTAATTCAGCCCCATAACTTATAAAAATGATTTTTCAACAGCCCGTACATCAAACCAAGTTTCCCCAAGCTGAATTGATCGTTAATCACTTCAACCCTCGCGTTAAACGCATCCAACTACAATTCTAGTCAACCGAACACAATCTTTCAAACGATAACTAGTTGACCAATCTAACGAACACCAATGAACTCGATACTTAAGTATGATATACGGGACATACCTAGAAAGATTGTGGTGCAAAAACTCGATTCAAACAGCCCCGACATGAACACAATTGAACATCCACCGGTTAAGCCTAAAACGAACTTATCGATCAATAACAAGTAAAACGTGCAGATTTTAGCATGCGAAGATGCACTTAATTACATAGGATAACCTTTAAAATAAATTATTAAATTTTTACCAGACTTTAATAAATGTCTTAGGTTTATAGAAATATTTTTATTATATTTTTCTAGTGGACACAAAAATTATAAAAATTCCTCCAACACAGCAAGGTACGTGCAGCTATTTCAGTGCGCAACAAAATGGTTTTATTTTTATAAAATTCATTACCGAACCAAATTAAACGATTCCAATTGGATTTTATTTTTAACTCAAAATATTAAGTTTCAGAAGTAGAACCAACTGATTTGGACTTGTTGAAAAAGAGTTATGATGTCAGGAAGACAGACCAGAATCTGTCATCCCGCATCAGCTTTGACACTCGATCTTATAAATTCATAAAAACCATTCAAATCTCGTCCAAAAATTACATATTATACCTTTCTGGAAACTAGACTCAAATTAGAACATCATGGAAACAAGAATCGATCAAATTAAATGGATTATCATCGCGTTACAGACCCTACAATAACATATACGAATCTGTCAGCAAACTGTTATCATCAAAACTCAACCCTAACGTGTTCGATAACGGGTTTAATGTTGAAAAATACTTGCATGGACGTTAGACTAACCTTGAATTGAAGTTTTATGGCTTAATCTTGGCTGCACAGAAGAACATCGCAAGGTGGGGGGGGGGGCTGCACTATGCCGATCGGCTGCAAGAGAGGGGGAGGGGATTTGGGTTTTGTGTTTTGTTATAATATAAAATATTTTCATCCTAGCCCCTCCAAATTGAATGATATGGCATCTTGAAAGAAAAGTTAAATGATTTAACGTACCGGGATGACGAGAAGGTTTCCGAGAAATGTCGGTTAAATCCCGAGAAATATACATACTTTACAAGCTTCGAATCCTTGAATCAGAAATTAACGGGTTTTACAGTACGACCAAGAGGTATCAACAAACAAGATTCCAAGACTAATTGGACAAGAAAACTTTATTCGATGGAAAGTGTTGTTTAAAGCTGCGGTCAACTATAATGACCCAGAGCTGTGGAACTCAATCAGAGATGGACAGTGTATTCCCTCCCTCGTACCAAACAACAGTGCCACCATTGAAATTAAAATGAAGAAACGAGACGACAAGGTGCTGTCAATGCTAAAATTGGGTCTCTCTTGGGAGATATTGCCAGTGTCAATCATCACAAACTGTAAAAGAGATGTATGATGCAGTTGTTGACATGTTTGAGGGAAATACAGAGCTAAGAGACGTAAAAAAGGACATATTGAAACAGCAGCTGGATCGTTTCAAGTTCAAAGAAGGTGAACGATTAAAGTCATTGTTGCAAAGGTTTACGAGCATTTTCAATCAAATTAGAACAACTGACTTACAGAATTCTTATTAAAGTGTGCCGTCCTCCTTGTCTGGCGAATGGTACACAGCCAGCAAATTCATTAAAGAGAAGGTTAATTTTCCCAACTTCAAGTTGGATGATGTCTTAGCATTTCTAAAGGCTGTTGTGCATGAGATGATCGAGAACAACATGATAAGAGAAGAGAAGCCCAACTTGTGTTAAATCTTATCATGATCAAGAACAACATGATAAGATTTAATTTCCAAATGATTGACGATGATACTGCTTCTACAACCAGTGGACACACTCCTTACATAAAGAACAACTCAAGTCATAGAACCGATTTTCAAGCATTATTCTCCATGTTTACTGATTCCTACCATGCCTTTGTTGCAAAGAATCTGGTTAACACAAGTGTAGTGCAAGAGGACCTTCAACAGATAGATGTGGATGATCTTGAGGATATGGACCTAAAGTGGCAAGCTGCAATGTTGGCAGTCAGAAGCAAAAGGCTGTACAACAGGACTGGGAGATCATCTTTCTTAGGACCCAATGACCGTATTGGATTTGACAAGTCTAAAGCCATTTGTTATAATTGCCAACAGGCAGGGCACTTTGCGAGAGAATGTAATCAACCAAAGCAATTTGGTAACCAGGTGAATCAGAGCTAATTCTACCAGAACCAACATCAGAATTACCAAGGGACTCAATAGAGAAATCAGCTGGTTAATCACAATCCCTATCAGAATCATAACAGACCCCAGCAACAACAAACTTAGCCACAACAAAGAAACAATCAGCTTCAAATTCAGGGCAATCAGAACAGAGTTAATGCCAATGCTACGAATTAGGCAAGAGACCAAGGAAATGTTACAGTGACTATAGTACAGCAAGATGGGGAGTTTGACTGGAGCAACCATACTGAAGAGATGGAAAAGGCCAATGTTGCATTCATGGATAAGGTGCACGAGAAAGGAGAATCTTCAGGACCACAGGTACAATATGAACCCTCTATTTATGATCTTCTTTTAACAATTGATGAACTTAACAAGGAGATTGGAAAGTGGAAATCTGAATGTGGAAGGAAGGAGGCTTTTCTAAATGTCTATGAGACAAGTGAAGCCACATATGAAAATTAGATTAAAAGTTTAGAGGAAGATTGTATGCAAGCCTACATGACTCAATCAAAGATGACTATTGAAATTGAGGGGCTGAAAAAGATGTATACTGAAGAGAAGCTCAAAAATTCTTAGTTGCTAATTCAAATGGAGTTTTTGAAGAACCTTGTGTCAACCGGCATCATAGTGGGATATGTTGAGAAGATGACCCCTGAAGAGAAATACAAGAAGGTACTACCACCTTTTTGTGATAAATATCCACTCAAGGTGGACAAAGAGAGCAGAAATGACTATTTAAAGCAATTTGAGAGTGTGTTTAAGGATAAACTGGAGTTTGTCAAGATATATGAAAATGTCTCTGTAAGCAAAAGAAGGTGAGTTTGTTATAAAGGAGACTATTAAGTCAAATGAAAAGGAAGAGAAAAGAACTGATGGAAAGAAAAAGTGGAGTGAATATTCCAGTGAAGGAAGCACTTGTAGTTGCAGAAGTGACAAATTTTCAGATTAACAGAAGAGGAACAAGAAGGCTTCAAAGAAGAAGAACAGCGAACAAATACCAAGGCTACCAAAAACAACCCCTAAATTGAAGAAGCATTATGAGAAAATGAGGAGAGAACACAAGGTATTTGACATATGTGAAAGACCTCGACCAAAGAACAAGAATAATAAATCAGAAAGCTACTCATATGATCAACATCCTCCCATTTATCCTGTGTTCTCCAACCATGGGCTTTTTGACATAGGGGATATTGAATATGTTCCAATGAGAAGGTATATGGCTAGTCAAGAAGCAAGTTCCTCAAGCACTCCAACTAAACTGAAGAAGATCAAGTTTGTCAAAGACAAGTACCCTCAAGTGCCTGATGTGAACAAGCCTATCAAAATGGATTTCAGCAATACACTATGCCCAACAACCTCTTTAGGTTTTAATTTTCCAAAGCCCAGTGACAGAATCAAGGACAGGCAACTGCTTGAAGATATGGGAAGCTTTGCTAAAGTCTGGTGCAAGAGGTGTGATGCCTATAGACATCACACTGATTCATGTTGGGTTGTGGAAATGACTTTTGAAGTTCCTGACATTGTTTAGGAATTTGACATGAAAGGATACAAGCAGATGTATGAAAGGTAATTAAATGATGAAAAGAATCAATCTGATGATGAAGATCAAAGACTGAAATTGGAAAAGAGACTAAAGTCAGTTTTGAAGATCAATGTAGAATCAAAGGCATCAGACAAGACAATCAAGGGAAAGAGGTCATGTGACAAAGGAAAATCAAAGATGAGACCTGGTGTTCTGAATGGAGATGAAAAATTTTTCCTGAAACAAGGCTTTAAACCAAGGGGATATCAATAGAAGACTAAACAAGAAGCGAACAACTGGAAAGACTATGTGATTGACAAAATTGAAGAAAGCATCAAGTCACCAGTTGAATGTGAATCTGATTCATATGAATCATGTGAAACAGTTTATGAAGATCCAGTTCCAACTCTTGTTGAAGCTCAAATTGACACTGACTTACAAACTGATACCGTTTGTAGCTCAGAATGTAACTGATCTTTGTGTGTATATTTATGCAGGAACAGTCCTTGAATGAAAATGATATATGGTACATGGACAGTGGATGTTCCCGACATATGACCTGTGATAGGGAAGCACTTGTAAATTATGAAAGAAAGTTTGAAGGACCAGTTGCATTTGGAAGTGATGAGAATGGAGGAAAAATTGTACAAATGGCAAAGTATCCTTTGAGAATGTGCTGCATGTTGAAGGACTACAATATAATTTACTCAGCATTTCTCAAGTATGTGATAAAGGATACAAGGTTTCCTTCAATGATGAACATTGCTTGATCTTTAAGCCTGAATATGTCATTCCACCAGAAATGATAATGATGATGGCTCTAAGAAATGGGAACCTCTATGAGCTGAGAATGAAGAATGCAATCTCTAGATGTGGATCATGCTTTGTTTCTAAAGCCACATAAAATGAAACAAAACTATGGCACATGAAAATGTGTCATGTCAATCTCCAAAACATGAATAAACTGGTGAAAGGTGAGCATGTTGTGGGACTTCCTACTAGAGAGTTCAAATTAGAAGAAAAATGCTCCTAATGTCTCAAAGGAAAACAACATAAATCCTCACATAAGAGCAAACTGATCAATTCAATTGATGAGGTGTTGGAATTACTTCAATGGGATCTGTTTGGTCTTGTAAGTGTTCCAAGCATTGGGAAGAAGAGATTCTGCCTGGTTATAACTAATGATTTTTCAAGGTTTACATGGGTATTCTTTATGGGAAGCAAGGATGAGACTCCAGAGTTAATCAACACTAATGTACTGAAAATGGAGAATCAGCTTGAGAAGAAGGTGAAAGTAATTAGAAGTGACAGTGGATCAGAATTCAAGAATTGAATGATGGAAGAATTCTGCACTTCTAAAAGGATCTTTCAACAATATAGTGCTCCAAGAACACCTGAGTAGAATGTTTTTGCAGAAAGAAGAAACAGATAAGTAATTGAAGCTACAAGAACCATGATAGCTGATGCAAACTTACCTGTAGCATTCTGGGCAGAAGCTATCAACACTGCATGCTATGTGCAAAACTGGGTTCTTTTGAACAAAACTCACAACAAGACTCCATATGAGATAATCTTTAAAAGAAAACCTTATGTGAAGTTCTTGAAGCCATTTGGATGTAAATGCTCACTGCTTAACACAAAGGGCTATCTTAACAAATTCCAATCAAAATCTTTGAAATGTTTCTTTGTGGGCTATTCATCTCAATTAAAGGCTTATAGAGTTTATGTCAAGGAGCACATGGTGGTCATTTAGTCCTCAGATATAATCTTCAATGAAAATCACATTAATAATGTAGAAAGACCCAAGTGGCTATTTCATCTAGAAAAGATTATTAAATTATTCAAGATCTACAATGAAGACATGGATGACAGCATGTTCAGAACAAGTATTGAAGAGAAAGGGAAGCAAAAGCAGATTGATATGGACAAGCTGTGGTCATCTATTGCATCAGAAGAGAAAGGATTCACCTTTGAAAGAAGCAACAGCAGACCAAATGAGATGGAGATCAGTGACCAAGAAGCTGCAACTGAAGTATCCAATGAAGGTCCAAGTGAAATGGATAGTGAACCAATGCAGAGTCAACAGCAAAGTCAATCTGAAGAGACAAACAAATTTGAGGACAGATTCCAGTCATTTTTTGATTCTCTTCAGATTGGAAATAATGAAGCATCCACATCTGCAAACACTCTAAATCAAGTGTATCCTGAATCTGAAGAAGAACCTCAGAATGAAACTTCTGATGTGAATATGACCAATCTTGAATCAGAAGTAACAGCAAATTAAATTCTTCAGGCTACCTCTATTGAAAGAAATCATCCTGCAAAAAAACATTATTGGTGACTTGCATGAAAGAGTGACAAGAAGTTCTTCTGAAAGGGCAAACATATTTCTCTATGCTTGTTTTCTATCCCAAGTTGAGCCAAAGAACATCAATCAAGCATTAAAAGACAACAGCTGGGTGGAATCCATGCAGGAGGAGTTAGCTCAATTCAGGGACTTACGTGTTTGGGATTTGGCTGACTAACCCAGAGGAAAATATGCAATTGGAACCAAGTGGGTCTTCAAAAACAAGAAGGATGAAGAGGGATTGTCATTAAGAACAAAGCAAGGCTGGTGGCTTTAGGGTGCTTACAAGAAGAGGGAGTAGACTTTGAAGCCGTCAGAATCTTCTTAGCATATGCAGCATCCTTGAACATCAAAGTCTATCAATTGGATGTCAAGTTTGCATTTCTGAATAGGAAGATTGATGAAGAAGTTTATGTGACTCAACCACCAGGATTTAGAGATCCAATTCATCCACACAGGGTGTACAAGCTGAGCAAAGAACTGTATGGACTACATCAAGCTCCTAGAGCTTGGTATGATGAGCTATCAAATCACCTTTTGGATAATGGTTTCTGCCATGGTGCTATTGACATGACATTGTTTTACAAAGATTGAAGAAAGATCTGCTGCTTGTACAAGTTTATGTTGATGACATCATATTTGGTTCAACAAATGAACAAATGTGTAAGGAATTTGAACAAGTGATGAAGTCAAAATACAAAATGAGCTCTATGGGAGAAATGAATTTCTTCCTTGGATTGCAAGTATAGTAGAAGGCAGGTGGTATCTTCATCAATTAATCCAAATATGTTCAAGAAATACTAAACAAATTCAAGTGCTAAGACTACAAGACAGTGTCCATTCCAATGGACACACATGAGAATATGGTAGCAGATGAAAAGGGGGAGCATGTTGATCAACATGAGTATAGGGCCAAGATCGGATCATTGATGTATCTAACAGCTTCATGGCCAGATATCATGTATGCAGTTTGTGTCTGTGCAAGATTTCAAGCAAACCCTAAGGTGTCTCACATGTTAGCTGTGAAGAGGATCTTCAGATACTTGAAAGAAAAACCAGACTTGGGGATCTGGTATCCAAAGAACAGCTCCTTTGATCTGACAACTTTTACTGGCAGTGACTATGATGGCTGTAACATGAGCAGGAAGTCTACCTCAGGAGGATGCCAATTCTTAGGGAATAGGCTGGTGTCATGGCAATGCAAGAAGCAAACCACAGTGTCCATCTCAACTGTTGAAGCTGAGTACATTGTTGCATCTGCCTGCTGTGCACAAGTTCTATGGATCCAAAACCAACTGCTGGATTATGGTCTAAATTTCTTACTCACTCCTATTTACATTGATAACACTGCTGCTATGTTTATAGTTAAAAACCCAGTCCAACATTCAAAAACTAAGCATGTAGAAATTAGGCATCATTTCATTAGAGACTTCAATGAGAAAAGGCTAATAGAAATGAAAAGGGTAGACACAACTGACAATTTGGCTGATTTATTCACCAAACCCTTAGACAAAACCAGATTTCATTTTCTATTAAAATGCCTAGGAATAATTAATGCTGATGAAGTCTAATTGATGAAACATGCTTAAGTGAGTTGCTAATTGACTATCTGCTTATTACTTACTGTTTTTGAGTGCATGATTAGGTGAGACACTCAAAATGACAATCTGCTGTATGATCACCTCATGTTTGTCTGACTGTGTGACACATGCTTACTGATTATGTTTTTGTGTGTCTGATGTGTGTGCTTGCTTATAGAATGATTAGGTGATGGTTGAATGATGTTGTGTGTGAGATTACTGACTATCTTTTCTGTAGACATGCATGTATTTCAGTCTGAATGTTGAGATGGTTGAATTAGGTCGCTCTGAAATGAGAATTGCAAGATAGACTTGATTCAAATGTGAATGAGTGTGCTTACATCAACAAATCATTCATTCTGAATGAATGTGACTGTGTGTTATATGCTTTGAAAGTATGTGAAAAGTTTCTATGTCAAAACATCTTAAATGACAAAAAATTTTCAAAATCAAATCTGAAATGAATTGTCTTAACAAATGATTTTCTTTTGGAACAATTAAATGGTTTTTGACTAAGTAAACTGTTTGGTGAACTCATTAAGAGAAATGATAAGATTATTTAGTTACAAGCTGTATAGAAGCTTGAAAAGGTTTTGTGATAGAAATGGTATCCATCCTTTAGGAAATGATTGAAAACTATTTGATTAATCTAGCACATTGATTATAGGCTTAAAAGACCAGAATTCAGTCACTAACACTGTTTGATAACTTTCTATGGTAAGTATTTGTCCAAGTGATATAAACATAATGAAACTGCTAAGTTTGATGTAGGGATACATTTGAAAATCAAAATTTTTCTCTAACACATCTCTCCAAATGAAGGGCGGAAAGGTCATTATCCAGTCATACAGAAGCCTGTTGATGTATTGGTCACCAAAAACTTTTATCTGAATAAGTGAGTAGCAAGAAATATATGCTACTATATTAAAAAAAATTATATGAATATGCTACATATAAAAGTTATGTATTTATAAAACTATTCAGACTTATAGGGGCACCAAGGGAACTACAAGTGTGGGGCATTCAAATAAGTCCTAAACACCTCGAATATAAGGCATGTAAGTTCGGATGGCATGTAAGTCCAACGTTCAACCTTAAAGTCTGCTTTTTAATTAAACTGCTCAAATACACAAATATATTTTTACCAATGCATCAGGGGGTTGAAGTCAAATTGGGGTGACTTGGAGAATGCTAAATAAGCGTTAAGAAGAGATTAGGGACAAACTAGATCAAAAGTGTTGTCCATACAAACCTGAACAGTATGATCCCATGTTGAGATCTTTCTATAAAATGTTTTGTTTGAAACATTAACTGAAATGTGATCTCTTAGTTCACCTTAAACTAAATGCATATGTCAATTTGGTGTCTAATAGATTATTCTCAACGAGTTTTGAAGGTTTAAGCATAATGTTTTGATGTGTGACAATGTTTGTAACGCCCGTTAATTTCCGAAAAAAGGTTTAATCTTGTAGTGTTATGTACACTTTTCGGGCTTGACCCGGCATTCTCCCGGGAGCTCCTTGCAAACCTCGTAAACGTTCTCACTTAACTTTCCACCCAAGTTGTTACATACTTCAATTTGGAGGGACTTGGATGTAACTATTTTATATCATAAAACAAAAGAAAACTCTAACCCTAAACCTATTTGCAGCCGTCGGACCTGGACGCCCCCCCTGCTCATTTTTCTTCTGCCCAGCCAAGTTTCAGCGTGAGAATTTCAATTCAAGGTCGGTTTTATGATTCTCCATGTCTTTTACACCTTAATTGATCATATTAACGCGTTTATTGGTCGTTAAGATTGAGTTTTGATGATAACAGCTTGCTGACAGATTCGTATACGTTTATTGTAGGGTCTGTAACGCGATGTTAATCCACTGTTTTTGATATATTCTTGATTCCATGATGTTCTACTTTGAGTCTAGTTTCCAGAAAGGTATAATACATAATTTTTGGACGAGATTTGAATAGTTTTTATGATTTTATAAAATCGATTGTCAAACCTGATGCGGGATGACGGATTCTGGTCTGTCTTCCCGACATCATAACCTTTTTTAGACAAGTCTAAATTGGTTGGTTTCACTTCTGGAAGTTAATATTTTGAGTTAGGAACCAAACCCAATTGGAATCGTTTAATTTGGCTGGGTAATGAATTTTATAAAAATAAAACCATTTTGTTGCGCAGCTGAAATAGCTGCACATACCTTTCTGTGTTGGAAGAATTTTTATGATTTTTGTGTCCACTAGAAAAATATAATAAAAATATTTTTAACTTAAGATATTTATGCAACACTGGTAATAATTTAATAATTTAATTCCATGGTTTTCCTATGTAATAAAATACATCTTTGCATGCTAAAATCTGCATGTTATATTCGTATTGATCAATAAGTTCGTTTTAGGCTTAACCGGTGGCTGCCCTTTCTCGCATCTTTCGGGGCTGTTATAATTGAAGTTCGTACTCCGTCATATTCTTAGGTATGTCACTTACAATATACTAAAATTTCATGGCCAATGGAGGTGTTTAGGTCGGTCAATCGATTTTAGTTCGAAAACTAGGGTTTATCGGGTGTAGGATTGGCAATTGTTGAGTTTGATGCGTTAAACGATCGAATGACCGACCGAATAAGTTTGTACAGCCCTAGGGGGGTTTAAGGGCTATGGGAAAATTATATTTTTGATGCACAGGGCTGTTGGGGTTAGTGCTTCGTCAATCGAGTCGGCGATGCGTGAATTTTCGTTTAAACGTTAAAGTAAGAGTTGTAAAAAGGAACCGTTAACCCTATCAACTCGGGTGACATAATCTTGATGAATGAAAAGATTTAAAATGGAATTTGGTCCATTCGGGGCTGATTCGTTTAACAAATGGTTTTAAGGTTTATTTCGCGCGCATTCGACCCGATTTGATTGGCCTTAGGCCAAGTTATTGGGCCTTGGGCCAAGTGTTGGGCCTTGGGCCAAGTTGTTGGGCCTTGGGCCAAAGTGTTGGGCCTTGGGCCAAGTGTTGGGCCTTGGGCCAAAGTGTTGGGCCTTGGGCCAAGTCGTTGGGCCTTGGGCCAAGTCGTTGGGCCTTGGGCCAAGTGTTGGGCCTTGGGCCAAAGTTTTGGGCCTTGGGCCAAGTTGTTGGGCCTTGGGCCAAGTGTTGGGCCTTGGGCCAAAGTGTTGGGCCTTGGGCCAAGTCGTTGGGCCTTGGGCCAAGTCGTTGGGCCTTGGGCCAAGTGTTGGGCCTTGGGCCAAAGTTTTGGGCCTTGGGCCAAGTTGTTGGACCTTGGGCCAAAGTGTTGGGCCTTGGGCCAAAGTGTTGGGCCTTGGGCCAAGTTGTTGGGCTTGAACGGCCCATTAGGCTAGAGTGTTCTCACAGTCTAGTTTAGTAACGCGTTGTGTATAATTTACAGGCCCTTGCTTGTGATTGTGCACTTAGGGATTTCCTAGCTCATTGCAGGTGTTCGGTTGATTCAGGTGAGTTCATGATGCCCTTTTTACTCTTTTACGTTTCGGGCTAGCATACACACCGAAATACAATTTTAAACGATTTTACTCGTTACAGTGAATTGAATAGTTTTACATGGTCTCACTCGTGATGGTAAATTTTGAAAGCTATATTTGAATTATTTTATATGCCTTAGGATATTTTAGACTCGTTCATGGTCTTGGGTCCTTAAGGTTACATACATTATTGATGGTCTAGACTCGAGGATGTTAGTAGACTTGGCAGTAATTGAATATGAGTAGACCTATTTGTGTTTGCATGCACTGATGTTACGTGTTGGGTTGTACGTGTGCTCGACCCTGATGTTATTACTTGGATGAGATGTTACGTGTTTGGGTTGTACGTGTGCTCGACCCTGATGTTATTATTTGGATGGTATTTATAGGGATATAAATATATGGATGTATATAGATGTCTAAGTACGAATACTTAGTGTTGATGATGGCCTAACTGTTCGTGTCCCGTATTATATTTTAAACTCTTGGAATGTTTTATAATCCAGTTTTTATATTTAAACTCTTGGAATGTTTTATAATCTCGTTTTTATATTTAAACTCTTGGAATGTTTTATAATCCCGTTTTTATATTTAAACTCTCGGAATGTCTTATAATGTCGTTTTTATATTTAAACTCTTGGAATGTTTTATAATCCTGTTTGGATATTTAAACTCTTGAAATGTTTTTAAACAAATTTATATAGGCTTGCTAGCAATGGTAGGCCTTGGGATGTTAAATATACATATATATATATATATATATATATATATATATGTATACACATTATTGCTTGGCCTATATTTGGCGATGTTGTAGTCGTTTCGACTACTTAATGTTGCATATGCCTACCTTGTGTTGCATGCGCCGAATGTTACGTGTTTGGGTTGTACGTTTGCTCGACCCTGAGTGTTTGTAGTTGTCTCGACTACTGAATGTTGCGTATGCCTAACTTGTGTTGCATGCGCCGAATGTTACGTGTTTGGGTTGTATGTTTGCTCGACCCTGAATGTTTGTAGTCGTCTCGACTACTGAATGTTGCGTATGCCTACTTTGTGTTTGCATGCGCTGAATGTTACGTGTTTGGGTTGTACGTTTTCTCGGCCCTGAATGTTATTATTGATGCGGCTGGGTCAAATATATTACTTGGGGAAGACCCGGGGTGAGGAGGCCCGCCGTATTATGAACCGTGGTCGGGTCAAATATATAACTTGGGGAAGACCCGGGGTGAGGAGGCCCGTATCACGTGTTTGGATGTTAAACCGCGACCGAGTCAAATATATTACTTGGGGATGACCCGGGGTGAGGAGGCTCGTGTTACGTGATTTTGTTTTATTAAACTGTGACCGAGTTAAATATATTACTTGGGGATGACCCGGGGTGAGGAGGCTCGTGTCACATGCTTAGGTCTTACCGCGTCCGGGTCAAATATATTACTCGAGTCTTGACTCGTGGTGGAGAGGCACGTGTACGTGTGTTCGACGATGATTGTATTACTTGGTGAATTATATAAAATTTATTTTATTTATACCTTCTCTATTATTTATAACTATAGCTTTGAAATAAAGTATGAATGTCGTTTATGAAAACTTGAACTCACTCAGCTCAAGCTGACTTTGTGTGTATGTTAGATTGACTTTCAGGTTAAGAAGTGGATGCTACCGCTTGGACGTGCTGGATGCTACTCGGGAGGTTGAGGGCATTTCTGGTCGAGGAATTCAAATAAAACAAATATTTTATTTACATTTGATTTTGGACACCTGTACCCATGTTTGGGATATTTAAATACTTACACTTTTTCCGTTGTTATTTACTCTGAACTTGTTTTAAATAAAACGAATCGATTGGTTTTAAATTTTTGTGAATTTGTAGACGTGATTACCAACTGTAGGATTCCCGGGATTCGGGGTCTTACAATGTTTGTTAACACTACAGACATGATTTACTTGACAAACTGTGATATGTTATGACAAAACTATTTTTGAGCATGTTCTATCTGTTAGACGTGTTCTCTAAGTGTTTCGAGCATGCTTCTGCGCCTGATATTAACAAACTGTTGCTCTTCGAGCACAATGATATGTAGTGAAATGTTTTCTAAGTCGTTCAAGCACAGATCATGATTCTCGAGCACAGAATTATGTGCTGTGGACTTGTCTAAGTATTCGAGCACAGGTTCTTGTTACTTCACATGTGTACATTTCGAGCACAGGTTTAGTCTTAATGAATTTTTAACAAAGTGTTCACGAGCATATGTACATATCGGGTACAAGTTGTCTTTTTTGAGCATGTTTGTAGTTCGAGCACAAGCTAAGTCATGCCAGATCTTTCTAAGTGTTTTCGAGCATGAGAGTATGCTAGATGTTTAAGCTTGGATTAACGAGCACAAAATTGGAATGTTAGATTCTGCTAAGTAGTTCAAGCATTGGCTAGACACTTATGTTTGACTCTACGAGCATAGGTAACCATAGAATATTTTTCTAAGTATATTCGAGTAGAGTTGATGATTTGGATGTGTTTCGAGTGCGATTGAGTGATTGAATATTTTTCTAGGCACTTCGAGCACGTGAGATGTTTGTTATGTTTTCAAGCATAAAGGTTAACTCGAATAGGTTAAGCTGGCTGAATATTCTTCTAAGTATTTTCGAGTATGATCTTTTGCAAACGAGCATAAATGAATATATGTGTATGAAAGTTGATGGAAAAGTGGTTAAGGAAAATACTCGAGCATAGGTCTATCTCGAGCAAACCTGGAATCAACTGATAAATATGCTAAGTCTTCTGTCGAGCATACATGGTCTCGAGCACACACTTAAATGAACCATGTTAGATAACCAAGTTTAAGTTATTCGAGCATGCTTGAAATAGAACTTTCGAGTATACTGGGAGCCAGATAATTATGGATGTATGCTCGAGCAACGGAGGTACGTTAAATTTCAAATTCAAATTAAATGACATCTGGAGTGCACTAGACGAAAAATCTATGTTGTACTGTCCAAACATTAGGTATAAAAGGGGGACTTAGAAAATTTTCCAAACATTTTCATTTCCCTCTCTCAACCTAAACTCTTACTACCTCCATGCTCGTGCATCTTCAGCTGCTCGAAATCCTTTGATTGTGCTTAATTATTTTTTGATAGTAGCCACTAGCTTTGTTTTGACCTTGGTAAGATATCGATTATCACCATCGTGTCTCCAAGTATCAAAATTAGGGTTTCCATTTAAATGAATCACTAACTGCTTGTTCGATTTGTGTAGCTTCGTAAACTACTACGGAACAGGTTACTGAAGACGATTTTCTTCTTTAACTACTTGCCGCTATTGATTTTGCTTTTATGGATACTGATTATCTCTTTGTTTTGCAAAACTGATGGCCATGAAGTTCGAACTCAAACATAACATGTGTGCCAGGTTGGAAGTAGATAATGAAAATAGAGAGTTGGAGTTCATTGTTAACTTTCTCAACAACTCCAACCTCCGAGTGGAACTGATAGAGAGTCCCACCATATATAGAAATAATATCACCGATTTCTGGGGCTCGACTACATATGTAGATGATATAAATGGGAGGAGAATTGAAGCTTCAGTGCTGAATCAAGATATTGAAATAACCGAAGCCTCCATACAAGAAGCCCTGCAACTTAATGACAATCATCAACAGCAGCTTCTCTACTCTACCCCAAGATTATTAAGTATTTTCCAAGAGTTGCTCGGTTATCAGGGTGGTATCCATGAGGGTCAATTCCAAAAGGGAAGCTTTCAATTGACTTACAGATTTTTGATACATCATGTGATTCAATCCCTATCTCCGAGAAGAGGGACATGGACTTTGTTGAGCAGAGAACTTGCTTCGATGACTTTGGTGATGCTGTTTAGAAAACCATTCAACTTTTCAAGATAAATATTCAATGGTTTGGTCACAAATGCTGAGAAGGCAGTACATCAAAGGTTTCTCATGTATCCTAGATTCCTCCAGATCCTTATCAATAGATCTTTGCAAGGTCTGAATCTGGTAGGAGTAGTTTTATGGTTGCAGGATCCCAACGTATACAAGCGTATCAAAGGGGCAAGAAGTCAGTTTGATGAGAATGTTGAATGGAACATCTTACCCTGGTTGCTTAACCCACATATTGCAGTTATGGAAGTTCTTCCCTCCCCTGAACAAACTGATGAATCTGATGATAATGAGGATGATGAGAGTGAGGAAAGCTCAGATGATAGTGATGATGAGAATGATGATGGTGCTGACAATGAATTTGAAATTGTTAAAACAATAGGCAAAACTTATGATAGATGAGCCTGTTATAGCCCAAATTGTCAATGCAGCTTACAATATGGAAGAACCAGATGTAGGGCCCAGTGGGATTGTAACTGAACAAACTGATAATGATGCACTTGTTGCCACCATTGTGACTGATGTGACTGCAATTATTCAGAAGATTACTCCACCTGAGTCACCTGATCCTGTTAAAGACACAGCTGCAACATCAACTCCTGGCTCTGAATCAGCCCATTCAAACCCTGAACCTATTCAAGATTATACATTTCAAATAACACCTACATCACCACTTATCCAACCTACCCAAGAAACTTCTACCCTTACACCACCTGTTTCACCTTTACATGAACCTATTCAATCTGCACCCACTCCCATCTCCCAACCCAATCAAGATACAACTACATCTTACATTGTGCCCTCACGTGAATCATCTTCACCTGCACCATTTTCTGAACCTGATTTTCAACCCACTCAAGAAACACCAACCTCAAGCCCAAATGTCTATTCCCTCATCTCTGAGAATGCTAATTTGGAATATGAAAATGTCATGCTAAAAGAGAAGAATGCATTTCTGGAACAAAAGAATATGGCCCTAGAGCATGCTCTACAACAAGCCTTACTCAGGATTTAAACCCTGGAGTAGGCTGAGGTTGAGAAGACCTCAGTTGCACCAAAACAGGGGGAGAATATTATTGAACAAGCAGATGCTCTAAAGCTTATTAAGGAACATTATGATGAGGCCAGTGAGGAAGAGGCTGGAGTGGGAACATTAAATGCCCTACAGATGATTAATGAAGAATATGAAGAAGAGGTTGGAGCAGGAGATGCTGGTGAAGAGGGGGAGATAGTTGATATAGAAGAAACCCCAGAGTAGATAGAGAAGAGAAAAAAAAAGGTAAAGGGGTTGCTCTCTCTAAAGAAGATTTACAACCAAAGCTGCTCAGAGGATAATCTCTGAAGATGATATACTTGAAAGAAATGAGGTCAATAACCCTGATGTAGCTAAGGTTGAATATGTCCAGACAGTGATAAGAATGATTAATGAAGACAGGGTGAGAATAACTGTTGAAAATGAAGAAGAGGAGATTCCTCAGGATGTACTGGAGACAGTGTTTGCAATGAAAAGGAAAGAGGAAGAAGAAGAGAAACTGAGAAAGTTGGTAGATGAAAGTATTAAGGCTGCAATGGAATATCTGAAGAAAAGCCAGATTCAACAAACTCAAGTTTAACCTGAACCAGTCATTCCAATTATTTAACCTGAAGAACCTACTATTGATGAACCTGAAACAGAATTGGATGAGCCAGAAGCTGCACAGCCTGAGTCTGAGAATACATAAACAGATAATGATGAGTTTGCATTGGGTCCAACTATTCCAATACAAAGTCAAAGACAATCTGGAGGACTACCTTTGGAATGTTTGTAAACCTGGTTGCTTTAAAGATGCAACATGATATTTTGAAAAACCTAGAAAGGCATGATCCAGAAAGGCTTTGAAAGAAATGCAGCAGAGAAGCACTGAACCACAACCTGAAGCTGTATCTGAACCAATTATTGAAGAAACTTTTTGATGAAGAACCAGTTGTAAAGGCTGTGGATCCAATGGTCACTGAACCAGTTGAGATGAGAGGCCAGAGCCTAAGGCTAGGGAGTCGGTGAAAAGAAAGGAAAGATCATAATTGAGGTCCCTAAAGCCAAAAGGTAGAAATCTCTAAAGAAGTTCTACACCAGAAAACACAAGCCCAAGGTTGGTGTTGAACAAATGGCCACTCAAACTGAAGAACCAATTATTGAGGCCTTGCACAACCTTGATGAACCTATTGAAATAGATGAAGATGAAGATAGATGGGAAAAGAAAGAAAAAGTGGATCACGCATACCTATTGAGTCTTGGTTTTGATCAAAGTTATTTTAATGTCATGACAAGACAGAGTACTAGTGAAGCTGCAGAGGGTTGGAGGAGCAGAGAAACAAAAAGAACCTTCCTCTTGCAAGCTGGACATTCTTCTTCATGCTTGAATCGCCAATCATTTGACACTTTTGATCAAATGTACAAAAATGCACTAGTGGATGATACTGCAAACTTTGTGGAAAGAATGAAAAGGGAAAAGGCAGAAAGAGAGAAAAGGGACAATGAAGTGATGAAGCAAATACAAAAGGATGTGAGCTTCTTGCAACTACATGGCTTTGATTTCAACTATGTCATAGACCTAACTATAGAGGAGATAAAAAGAAAAGTGAAAATGGTCAAGGACTCCCACAAAGATGCCAAGTGTACTGCAGACTGTATCAGGGAGAGAAAATTGAAGATGCAAATGCAAAAAGAAAGGGAAGAAGCTGAAAAGAGAAAGGAAGAAGTGGTAGAATGGTTTAATGATTCTAGAAGAGTACAGACATTTAAAGACATTGTAATGGGAAAGGGAATGACAGAAGCGGAATTTGATAGCATGCCTCATGATCAATTACTTGACATATATCATAGAGAGCAAAGGCTAATTCTAGTAAGAAGAAGAAAAAGCCGAAATGATAAGCATTCTGCACAAAAGAGGTGCAAACATGCTAAAATTAGTGGTGCAAACTAATGAAACAATTAAAGAATGGTCTGAAGAGTCTGAGAGGGAAAATGCAAAGAAAAATCCTCCTACAAGGTCTGGTGGACTTGTAGTCTGATTAGAGATTGTGAGGGATGTTGCTCCACCAAGAAACTTAAATTTGCCCACACATCTATATTTTGATAAACGATCAAAAACTCTAGGGTTGTGACTGAAGATGCTGAAGAAACATTGATCATATTCAGAGGTGACTTCAGAAGCTTCTCTAGGGAACAGTTGGCAAATATGGCTCAGCTAGATTTACTTGACAATCAACAAAGAGATTCAATGGCTGGCCAACACAGAAATGACCTTTCAAAATTCATAAAGGAACAATATGAAAAGGGATTTCCATTCCTCAAACAAAAGCCAAGAAATTATCATACAGAAGCTGAGAGAGAAAGAAGGAGAAAAAGAAAGAGTGAAGTACACTTAGCAGAATTATCTCTCTGGGAATCAAAGAGAAAAGAAACACAAGAGGCATGCAGTTCCAGCACTAAAAGAAGAACTTTGATGGAATGCTTGGCCATGAGAAGGGAAATGAATTAGCCAAACTCACAAGTTCAACAAAACGGAAAAATTGCCCATCTCACCTACAACAGAATGAATGACTCTGTATCCTTGAGAAACTCATCAGGGGGAACTATTGTTGTGGTGGAGTATGATGGAGACTTACAATTCTTACAAATCAAGGATCTTGAAGACATTATCAATGCAGAGTTTCCTCTTGATTCAGATGATGGTGTGGAGCTTGAAATGTTTAAACAAATGGCTGCTACAGTCAAGCTGAGAAAAGAAAACGAGGATGAGTGAAGGCATGGAAGAAGATAGAAAAGATGGAAGCTAAAGGACTATTCATTCACATTTTGCTTATCTTTATTTGTATTTACTGATTGTATTTTTGATATTTGACATGTAATCTGAATTGATGTGTAATACCAAGTGGCAGAATTCTCTTATATAATGTAGTGACTTTTGCTTAAATCAACTATCTGTGAAATTGATACATTTGTAACTATATGCAGGTATATTTTGGTGCATCTGAGCTTGTTCCAATCTAAGGGGAGATTGTTGTGTCAGATATTTGCAAAGGAAGATTGAAATCTTCTCAACCTCTTCAAGAAATCGGCTAAGTATGGACTACGAGCAAGCTTGGATCATCGAGCATGGTTTACTACCTTGAGCATGGTCTTCCAGAAGCTATTTTAGTAAATTCTTCTAAGTGTTGAAGGCTTCGAGCAAGCTACACTTCTCTGAGCAAGAGTGTTCTTCTATCGAGTACGGTTTTCCATCGAGCAAACGACTTGATCATTCAAGTTTTAGCCAAGTGATTAGAGCACAAGTGATCCAAGCACATTGATGTCGAGCATGGATGCAATAAGAAGATGTCATATGTTCTAAGTAAAGACTTCGAGCATGGTTCAGTCCCGAGCAAGCTTTACATCCGAGCATACTAAAGATTGTTCAATAAGTCACAAGGCAGGATTGAAGACATCAAGAAGAATATGCTTGCTCGATGGACAAGTTCGAGCAAAGCAAGGATTGGTCAAGAAGAATGAAGCGTGCTAAAGGAGAATATTTTCTATCCGAAAATATTCCAAGTAAAGTGTGCTCGAAGACTCTCATCAAGCATACAATGCTAGGTTACCATTTAGGGTAAGCGTGGCAAGTGTGGCAAATACGAGAGCACCAACATTCCAAGGAATATTCTCTTTGTCTCCTTGTACTGCCGCGGCCTTCACGAAACCCTATACATTTCTTTCACTGTTACATTTAACGATATATTAAATGAAGTGAATCTTTGTCTTTGATACTGTTCTTACCGACTATATTTTATTGTTTCGTTGTTATTGTCTCATACCTTCGATCCCATCTGTTGAATACTCTGATTCCGCCGGAACATTCAATAGGCCTTTTGGTTGAATAGGTCTGTGTGTTCTTGTTAACCTTTTGAAGGTTTGCACCAGATCTCGGTCCTGACATAAGTTTATAAGTACGTTAATTTTAGTTATCTATAAAAAGTTTTGTTGTATTATTTCAAGTGTCATTTTATTAAGTCGGGCTCGTTTCAAGAAAAATCCCAAACGGGTCCAAAACAAATTTAAGCAAGTGGTTTATTTCCGGTTATAATGCCCGTAAATTTCATTAATCGGCTCGATCGTTTATATATGTTTGTTTAAAAGTCGGGGTTTCATATTTCGAATTTAGAGCCTTGTATGCGTTTCAAAAGTCTGTTTATCCATCCTTTTGCTCAAAACATCGCCTCTTATAACTTAAAGTGATTAGATTAGTATGTAGCACCCGACATTTTTTGTTTATCGGCATGAGACATGTGTAGAGTTTGTATGTTAAACAGGATTTGATCTTTCAACTTGAGGGTCCTATTGGTCATTCTTAAAAGTTTAGTTATTTCACTCTTGGCTCAAGACTTCTCATATTGCAAGTGGAGGGGCTGATTACATAAATTACCTAAACCTTATTAACCGTTAGGCTGTCCCAAGACCTGTTGCGATCGGTGATTTTGCAGCCACCCCCATCTTTGGTTAAAAAAAACGTGCCTGAGGCGAGCCGAGGTGAGAGGCGACCTAAGGCAAGGGCCTCTTCGCTTTAGGCTAGTCAAGGCAAGCAATGTTCAAAAGGTGAGCCTGATACGAGCTTTTTAAGCAAAAAGCGACCTAAAGCGAAATTGAGGCGCTCGCCTTTCATACGCAAGTGTAAGGCCCCGAATCCCGGGAATCCTACAGTTGGTAATCACGTCCACAAATTCACAAAAATTTAAAACCAAACGATTCTTTGTATTTAAAACAAGTTCAGAGTAAATAACAGCAGAAAAGTTTAAGTATTAAAAATCCCAAAACACGGGTACAGGTGTCCAAAATCAATTGTATATAAAATATTAGTTTTATTTGAAATCTTCATCTCATTAAAGTCGTTTCAGAGTAGTAAACAGCGGAATAGATAACATCAAAATTCCCAAAACCCGGGAAAGTGACCAAAATCAAAATTTAAATCCTTATGGTAATAATTTAAAAGAAACAGTTTGCGTTATTAATTCTTCGACTAGATGTGCCTTCAACTATCCGAGTAGTCTCTAGCACGTCCAAGCGGTAGCATCCACTTCTTAACCTGAAAGTCAATCTAACATGCACACAAAGTCAGCTTGAGCTGAGTGAGTTCAAGTTTTAAGTAAATAGTATCAGTAGTAATAGTTATGATAGTCATACCAAAAGTTTTTAAAAGTAAAAGGGTGCATCCATCAAATCATCATTACCGAAAACTAAACATCCTCATACATACTTATACAAAATGTATATGTAAACATCCTTTCAATTACATCCCTATATACATAACAGTATATATATATAACATCCACGTATAACATCAGGGTCGAGCAAACGTACAACCCAAACACATAACATCAGTGCATGAAAACACAAAGTAGGCATACACAACATCAGTAGTCGAAACGACTACGACATCGCCAAATATAGGCCAAGCAATAGTGTATATACATAAATATATTTAACATCCCAAGGCCTACCATATGCTAGCAAGCCTATATAAATTCGTTTAAAAACATTTCAAGAGTTTAAATATCAAAACGGGATTATAAAACATTCCAAGAGTTTAAATATAAAAACAAGATTATAAGACATTCCAAGAGTTTAAATATAAAAACGGGATTATAAAACATTCCAAGAGTTTAAATATAAAAACGAGATTATAAGACATTCCAAGAGTTTAAATATAAAAACGGGATTATAAAACATTCCAAGAGTTTAAATATAAAAACGAGATTATATGACATTCCAAGAGTTTAAATATAAAAACTGGATTGTAAAACATTCCAAGAGTTTAAAATATAATACGGGATACGAACAGTTAGGCCATCATCAACACTAAGTATTCGTACTTAGACATCTATATCCATCCATATATTTATATCCCTATAAATACCGTCCAAATAATAACATCGGGGTCGAGCACACGTACAACCCAAACACGTAACATCTCATCCAAGTAATAACATCAGGGTCGAGCACACGTACAACCCAAACACGTAACATCAGTGCATGCAAACACAAAGTAGGCATACACAATATCAGTAGTCGAAACGACTACAACATCGCCAAATATAGGCCAAGCAATAATGTATATACATATATATATAAATATATATT
The DNA here is from genome assembly GCF_021521415.1 of Bidens hawaiensis. Taxonomy (NCBI): domain Eukaryota; kingdom Viridiplantae; phylum Streptophyta; class Magnoliopsida; order Asterales; family Asteraceae; genus Bidens; species Bidens hawaiensis. The sequence goes on from NW_027494363.1 coordinate 208,090, forward strand.
TAACATCCCAAGGCCTACCATATGCTAGCAAGCCTATAAAAATTAGTTTAAACGTTTCATCAGGAAAAATCGTTTAATACTAGGAATTAATACTAGGCCTAATAGCAACCTCAAGCCTAGACCACAAGTAATTTTAAAACCTGAGTAATAAATTTGACCCGGCCGTGATTACCATGCACACACACATCAATAAGCCTACTCACGTCATTCTTAGTCTCGAGGAACTAAATATCATCACACAACCGTAGGCTATAAGGTAACACATACTCATACATACATACATACATACATACCTCCATACATTCATACATATATATATATATATATATATATATATATATATCATCCCAAGACATTCCAAATAACAAGTAAGTCTATGGGCCATAAGGTAATATATATTAATCAGTCCAATACATGAACTAAGTAAATAGGTCTACTCGCATTCAATAACTACCAAGCCTATTAACATCATCGAGTCTAGACCATATTCTGGTATATAACCTTAAGGAATATAAGACCATAAACGAGTCTACAATATCCTAAGACATAAAATATAGTTCACAAATAGTTTCATAAATGCACAAATATGAATGAGGCTATGTAATACCATCCAAATAGTTGTAACGAGTAAAATCATGCAAAAATTGTATTAAAGTGTGCATGCTAGCCCAAAACTTGAAAAGAGTAAAAAGGGCATCATGAACTCACCTGAATCAACCGAACACCTGCAATGAGCTAGGAAATCCCTAAGTGCACAATCACAAGCAAGGGCCAGTAAATTATACACAACGCGTTACTAAACTAGACTGTAACAACACTCTAGCCTAATGGGCCGTTCAGGCCAAACACTCCGGCCCAAGACCCAACAACTGGGCCCAAGGCCCAACCACTTGGCCCAAGGCCCAATACTTGGCCAAGGCCCAACCACTTGGCCCGAGGCCCAACACTTGGCCCGAGGCCCCTAAAACCTTTCAACTAACCAAAACCACCGGTTAAGCCTAAAACGAACTTGTTGATTAATTATGAGTAAAACGTGCAGATTTTAGCATGCGAAGATGCATTTAATTACATAGGATAATCTTTAAATTAAATTATTAAATTTTTACCAGACTTTAATAAATGTCTTAGGTTTATAAAAATATTTTTATTATATTTTTCTATTGGACACAAAAATCATAAAAATTCTTCCAACACAGAAAGGTATGTGCAGCTATTTCAGCGCGCAACAAAATGGTTTTATTTTTATAAAATTCATTACCAAACCAAATTAAACGATTCCAATTGATTTTGGTTCCTAACTCAAAACACTAACTTCCAGAAGTGGAACCAACCAATTTGGACCTGTCGAAAAAAGTTTATGACGTTGGGAAGACAGACCAGAATCCGTCATCCCGCATCAGCTTTGACACTCGATTTTATAAATTCATAAAAACTATTCAAATCTCGTCCAAAAATTATGTATTATACCTTTCTGGAAAGTAAACTCAAAGTAGAACATCATGGAATCAAGAATCGATCAAAAATAGTGGATTAACATCGCGTTACAGACCCTACAATAAACGTATACGAATCTGTCAGCAAGCTGTTATCATCAAAACTCAATCTTAACGACCAATAAGCGCGCCATACGGATGAATTAAGGTGAAAAAGAGTTGTATACGTATAATACCGACCTGGAATTGAAGTTTGGACGGCCGGAGGGTGGCTGAGTGCACGCAAAACGAGGTGGAAATGGGGGTGCTGCTGCTGCCGATCGCAGGACATGGGAGCTAGGGTTTTAGGTTTTGATTATAATATAAATTTTACGTTCTGGCCCTTCCAAGTTGAAAATTGTGACACTTGAATAAAACTTATGTAATCCCACTTATGGGTATGACAAGGAGGTCCCCGAAGTAAGCCGGTTGCCCCGATAAATATACAAACTCTACAACGTGCATGCCGATAAACGAAAATGTCGGGTGCTACGTACTAGTATAATACTTTAAGCCATAAGAGGGGATGTTTTGGGAAAAAAGGATGGACAAACGGACTTTTAAAACGTATTACAAGGCTCTAAATTAGAAAGATGAAACCCCGGCTTTTTGACCAACATTTATAAACGATCGAGCCGATTAACGAAATTTACGGGCGTTACACCAAGTGACTTTTAAGCATCCAAATGTTGTACAATATACTTTTTAGGTTGTATGTGTAGGTAGTTTATATATCAAATCGTATATAATGCTTAAATATAGCTACATCATGAGTCAAGATGCTAAAAACCCATAATATATACATATATAAAAATTATATAAATGTGTTCGCCTCGAATACGAAAAACTCTCGCTTTTGCGCCTGGCGCTTCACGCTTCTGTTTTAAACCCCATCGCTTTTCTTCGCCTCTTGCTTTTTAAAACCAAGCCCCCATCACGTTTTTCATCATCTTTTTAGCATCACGTTTTTCTTCATCTTTTTAATACAAAGCCCCCTCCTTTAATACATCAAGGAATGTCTTTTTCATCATTAAATCATTTATTAAAAACCCTAGATATGTCATAAACATGTTAGGGTTTGAGTTTTGTTGTTAATAGTTTTTGACAGATTCGTACTTGTTTATTTTTTGGTATGTAACTCGATGAAAATTGATTGTTTTTTATCTATTCTTGTTTCCATGATGTTCTACATTGAGTCTAGTTTCCAAAAAGGTATAATTTGTAATTTTTGAACAACATTTGAATGGTTTTTATGATTTGATAAAAACGTGTGTCAAAGCTGATGCAGGGAGTCGGGTTCTGGTCTGTCTTCCATACATCATAACTCTTTTCTGGCAAGCCCAAATTGGTTGGTTCCACTTCTGGAACTTCATATTTTGAGTTAGGATTACAACCCAATTGGAATTGTTTAATTTGGTTTGTTAACGATTTTTAAACAAATAAAACCATTGTGTTGCGCACTGAAATAGCTTCACGTACCTTTCTGTGTTGGGGGAATTTTTTATGATTTTTGAAAAATATAATAAAAATGTTTTTAGAATCCTAAGACATTTATAAAAATTTGGTAAAAATATCATTATTTATTTCTATGATTTTCCTATGAATTAAAATACATCTTTGCATGCTAAAATCTACGTATGAGACTCGTTATTGATTGAAACATTCGTTTTAGGCTTAACCGGTGGCTGTCCAATTGTGTACTTTTCAGGGCTGTTTTAAGTGAAGTGTTTGCTCCGTCATCTTCCTAGGTATGTCATATATGTCATACTTTAGTATCGTGAGCATTGAAGCTCGTTTGATTAGTCAATTGTCGTTAGATTGAAAACTAGGATTTCTGTTGTCTAGTTTGTTGATTGTTGCGTTTAGCACGTTGTTTGAGGGGATCAACAACCAATTAAGATTGTGTAGCCTCGATATGTTATACGGTCTGTGGAAAACTTAATTTTTATGTTAATGGGGCTGAATTGGTTGTCGGTTGCTCAAACGGCTTGGTACAACGCAAATTCGCGTTTAATTGGTAGTTTGTGCGTTGTTCATGCGAATTCCCGACCCATTCAACTTGTGTAGTGTCGTGTGGACTTGTTTGCTGTAATTATACTAAGTTTGGACCACATGGGGCTGAGTTGGTTGCTAAGTGCATAAAAAACTCGTTAGCGCGCGTATTCAATACAATTAACAACTTTCGGGTATAGTTTGGAAATCCTTTCTCCTCGGAATTAACTAAAGGTGGTTCTGGTAAATACATGGCCTCGTGTGACACTCGTGACCAAACCAAGTACACCTTGGTATTCACAAACCGAATAAGCGATTATTCGCTTATTGCGTATCGAACAAACGATTAACCGAACGGTTCTGGTTATGATCCAGATATCTCGGGGAACCATCTAAAAGTGATAAACGTTTAATATAAGCTAATATAAATTAGTATTATAGCCTTGGTATGATAGCAAACCGGTTAAACGAAAACATACTCGTTTAACTACCCGCTAAGAACTTAAACACGATAGATAGTTATAAACCAAACATTGTATCATCCGTTAAGCTGAAAAAGACTTACCAAACATTTATTTGGAATGTTTTAAGCAATCCGTGAAAATATTTTTGATATTTACAAACGAATAGTATGTTTTTATAAATTTATACAAAAATAGCCAAAAAACACTCGTTTTCGCACTGTTTATCATACCCGTTATATTTTTCACGCCAAAAACCGAACCCAAAATAAATTTGGACTCGACATTTCATGTATGGACCACAAATTGATATAAATGGACAAAATAAAGCCCAAGCGGGGGTCCTAGCTTGCGGACGCCATAGGAGACCCCCCACCCCACATTTTCTTTTTTTTCTCACTGTTTAATTAACTTAAATATATAAAACTTGATGATTCTTGTAACTTCTGTATTCGTCTTCTGCCCATCAAGTTCTCCAGCCAAGAAACAAGGTATCAATCAATTTTTGATCAAGTTTAACTTGTTTTAATCAAGTTTAATATCGTATAAACATAATTTGATTACCAAAAATCACTTCGAACCATGCAAACACGCTAAAAATTGTTTGAAAACATGGTTTGATCATACACATATTTAAGAACCTAGTTTGATAGTTTTTTTTTGCCATAAACACGGTTATGGTTCAATAGTTCGGTTTAATACCCTAGCCGAAACCATAAGTTAAGAGGCTGTCATGTTGATGAAACTTTCTTGGTTTATGATATAGGACCTGTATCTAGCTTGCATAGAAGCACAAGAACCCGAAAACTTGATTAGAAAGGCGAAAAGGAACCAAAACCGCTAAGGTAATACCAAATCGCTCGATTTGGGGGGTTGTTTAGGATTCGATTGTGATGTGCATACTGTTAGGTCATGAAATTTTGTAGGGCCATCAGGGACCATATCATTGAGTCCTTGTTCATATTTGATAACTTTTCAACCATCCGAGAATATTTGGCAATTTTATTACCGAATTGGGGCGTTTGTTTGGGAAAAAATAGTTAGAATTCTTGAAATTTTATGAACTTTTATGGAGAACTCAGGTTTGATATATTATGATCACATATGAAATTTGGGATCATTTGGAAAATCTTAAGTATGTGTTGTGCATTTGCGTTTATTTGAATTTTCATAGTTGTTTTTGGCTCGGATATGATATTTGGCAAGATTGTTAGTGTTTGAGATATTTCTAGGTTGTTTTAAGGACATATTCTGGTCACTCAGAAATTTTGGCGGATTTTTCGGAGATCATTTGGTATAAACAGACGATTTTCGGGCTAAATATAGCAGATAAAATGAATTTTTATAAATTAATAAATTAGTAAATAATTCCAGAGATTTTTTTTAGTACATTATATATATATTAATTGATAACTGGCTAAATTTCATAATTTAAGGATTAACGGATAATTAATTGTGCATATTTAAAGATTAAACAAATTCAATTCTGATAAAAATCCGACAACTTCGTGATTAACGATCTTGTTGAAATATCATAACACCAAGAGTGATCAAAAATCATATGTTTGGGTTAATTAAGTAAAAACGAACTTTTATGAGAAACCCGGACAATTTGGATAGATTGTGCCCGTTTTTCTCAATTCACGGAATAAATGGAAACGAGCCCCGTAGAGAATCCAGAACCCCAATGTGTGATCTTTCTTTATAACTTAATCATTTTATCGACCAACACATTTACCCAAGCTGGGAAAATGGGGAAACTGAGCCAAGTTCAGTTTTAAGTATTAGACATTGAACAACATCCAAATCTAAGCCTACTGACACTTTCTGGGCATAACAGCTATACCCAGTTAGATATAAAGCCCAATTTAGTATTAAGATTATAATAATATTAAAATATTAATATTATTATAATATTCATTATAGAGACTAGTGAACGAGTCAAAACAACTACAAACTTACACTGTATCGTTGTTCTGATTATCTTCTAAACAGTGAGTTTCATTACCCCACTTTTAAACTATTTTTACGAACTATTGGGGTGAAAAACATGTTGATATATAACTATATACTTTGAATTGTTTGATGATGGGAATTATCTAAGTGCTAACAGACAAAAGTCCCCACGAACACAGTGATTAACTTCGAGCCAGTGGATTGTGAATAGTACTATTGGTTTGACAAACCCAAACGGAATCAGCCTGGTTGCCGTGTCACATAATGTCGTTTGCACATGACCATACTTATACAAACAGGCTATGTAGTGTTAGACTTAGCTACCGGGGCATGTTGTGGGCGAAAAGGGAGCCATAGTGGTTGATTGGGTGTGGGAAATGGATGCACGCAGCACAGACAGTCAAGGCTTTGATACCACTTGTTTTTTCCGATGAGGATCGATGAACTCGATATTGACCTACAAAACCGAAAACGCACAGAGTTAGTTTCGGTGTGTTTCGGTGCTAATCGATGAACGAAAACGACCGAACACGTAGAAGATATGTAAATATTAACTCGTTGAAGCTCGTTATAAATTTCGGCAGAGTGTCGTTACAATACGGTGTCTCGTAAGATGAATGGCTCTAGTAACTGATTTGCCTAACAAAGTGTCTAACTATGTGTAACTGCCTAACACACACTATTTATACTCAGACCACATTCGCGACTTAACATGCTATTCGTTACATGCTTGTACAATGCACGTTCATCTCTTAATATGCTCTTTAGTTAAGTCTACATGCTCCTCATTCGTTATGATCATGCATGCACATACTTCTTCTTTCGTTAATCATTTAGTCTTCTGCTCATTCGTTTAGCTAGCAACTATTCCAATCACCTTCATTCGCTAGCCATGCAAGCTTCTCATTCATTGACTTTTGAATCTTATACAAAGACTAAAGGCGAGCCAGTTCAACTCCCAGCACTTGTCACATTTCATGTACTAACAAACTCCCCCTTGACAATGGCTGGAGTCAGTTTAAGTTTTAGTATTTATCGCTTTCAGTTTGTCTTCACATGTGTCTTTATACATATAATGCCATGAAGAAAATGCACTAACAAACTCACCCTTGGCATTAGCTATACGTCTCCAATCTTTATCAGCATCAAGCTTGTACACACAATCAACATCTTCACTCCCCCTTAACTCGAACACTCTGCCAAACCTTAAATTCATCATCTTGAGAATATTCAAGGATTGAATCATCATCACTCTTTCAAAACTGCAGTCAATCAACACATTCCATCAATAAACCGTAAAGTTTATCTTGATTTAGCTTTTGTGTACAAAATGTATGAACAAGAATATGTAATGGTGAAAACAATTTTTTAACTAGGCAAAAACATTTGAAAATGTATATCGCTTGTCGGAAGATCAAAAATAAATTTGAAAGAAAAATATTTTTGGCTTTTACAAAGTTTATGCTAAAACACACCCAAAATATTTTTTATTTTTCAAAATTTATATCAAAACACACCTAAAATCTTTTTGTATTTTTCTCAAAATAACGAAAAAAAATTAAAGCAGTAAATGTAAGTAGTACATATTTTTGTGAGAAAGATCGCGACATGGGATCATATTGACTTGTAACGTCCTAGACTACAATTCAATTTTGACATTATTATGCACGTAACCCAATGATGATTGCAGATATAATTGTCCACTTTAAACTTTATATAGATCCTTCAGTAACTTTACAACACGTATTAAGGTTCAATTAAGCACAAATCTTATGTGAATCCCACCTATCAGACACAATTTTTATATCTCTTATACAGTGAATTTCACATGTACGTGTTTCATTTTTCTTTAAATTGATTAGCTGTGACTTATGCAAAAATAATAAAAAGAAAATGAAGCAGAAAGTTAAAATTTTCTCTTAAGATCGGTATTACTACACTTAGATAAGGTTCCATTTTAACAAAATAAAAATATAAAAATAAGCAGAAGTTGTAAAAAATGTTAACTCCCAATTCGGATAATACCATATTATCGCGCAGAGAAAGTCCAAGATTTTATGCGAAACACCAAGAAAATAAAGCAAAATATCCAAATCTTAACCCTCAGGTCGGATAATCTTATCGCGCTGGAGAGGATCCAAGATTTGAATAAAAATAAAGAAAAAATGAAGTTGAATTTCTTTGCAAAATTAAACATAAAACAAAGCAGAATTTTCTTCAAAAATGAACGCATGCACACACAGCAATCTTAAAACTTTTTGATACTTAATACAGATATTAACTATGCATCAAGATGTAACACCACTAGATTTGACAAGCATTTAGGTTTATATCTTTTTAGCACTTATACGATCTGTTAAGCCTATTATACACATCATGCAATTGATCTTAGGCACTTTTTAGTCTACTTTATTCATGTGTTAGGTCTGCTAAGTCAATGTACTATCATTTCCCATATATGTCGGATCGCATTTCTCAAATTTTATATTTTTCAAAATTAATAACATATTTTTGTATTTTAATATTTTTCATACAGAAAACACAATATTTTAGGATTTTTTTTTAATTTTCCCCCCTAAAATTATAAACAATAACAAAAAATTTGTTGAAAATAACGAAAAATGAAAACAATCTTCCAACATGGATAACTTTTTTGAAGATCTTGTTCACCAAAAAGAAATCTTGTGTTTTAAAAATATGAATGGTGAACAAGTTTGTCGGTTAAAATTTTTATGAATTTTAAATCTTTGCAATTATCAATAAAATCAAACTAAACAAAACCAATATGCCGAGATAATCCACTATCTACAAATTTGATTTAGCAACAATCCATATGACGTTGATAGATCTTCTTGCATATCCCTGCACAAAAACTAGATAATTTAATGAGAAACTTGAACCCAGACCATAGTCTTAGGTATACCAGTATCCTCAACATGATCAGCACATGCTGATGGAATCTTTGGTTTCCAAGCTGGTAACGGTTTATCAGCTTGTTGTCTCAAAAATTTAACATTATCAGAACTGTAAGATGTTTCAGGAGACTTTAACATTGAATTAATATAAACTCTTTTTTATTTAGCTTTTCGTTCAAGTGTCTCAAATTGCCCAAAAGTTAATGATACCTTGTTAACATCTGGCAATTTGAGTCGTCTCCTATAAGGACAATCAACAATCAAATGTCCTTTGACATTGTAGTAAAAACATTTTCTCAATTCAACCCACGTCGAAGATGATTCTGTTAAAAGATTAGACGCAGAGGGTTGAATTTTCTCACTTTTCTTCTTTTGGAAAAATTCAAGATTTGAACAGTGTGCAAAATTTTTCCAATACATCAGAAGCAGTAACTTTGACAAATCTGTTCTGTTGAAGCAACACTGGTTTAGATTCCTTTTGGGGTTTTGATTTTATCTTTTTTATTTCCCCAATAGGTATCACTGGTGCAACACAATTAAGAGAAACCAAATGATCACAATCATAAACATATTCAATACACTCTGGTTTAACAAGAGCTATCGGAAAAAGCTCATCAGCAAACATCTTGTCAACACCTTTTAACTTGTAAACTTTCCAATTTTACCCTTAACACTCGGTTTTGAAAATAATTTTGATATCTTTTCAGAAACAACCTTCTTCCCACATGTCTTTGCTGTAACAACCAATTTTGGTTTACCAATTTTTGATTTCTCAGAAGTTTTTAGTTCACAAAGAATATGATTTTCAACGGGTATATTCTCATTCTTGTGAACCACCACTGGTACAACCACATCTTCAACAAGAATATCATCATTAATCTGACAGAAAACCAGATTACTTTGAATATGAGATTTTGGAGTTAAACAATTTGTTTCTTTCTTATTTGGATCAACTGGTTTTAACTTTCTCCTCATTGATTATATTAACCATACTAACAGTCACATTGACTATCTACTGTCAGTGGATAGTCAATCTCCACTACTTTTAGATCTACCGTGTCTGGTCGCATGGTGTAATCATTTTGAAAAGGATGAGGGATTTCAACAAACCCTAAACCAGCTTTACCACCCTTTCGGTGATTACTGTTAACTTCAATGATTTCATTGAGTAAAAAAGATGAATTTCTAAATTTATCCAATTTATTCTTTAACTCCAGCACCTCATTTTGAAGCTCAGTTATTTTGGTTCTCAATTCCAAAATTTTTTAAAACTACTTTTCGATGATTATTAATTTACACTCAAAATTTTGCTTTCAAGTCATGATTACTAATCGACAAGGCATCAATTCGATAGTTATCAAGAATACATGTTAAATAAAAAACTAATTGCTCATTGTGGTGATGACTTGATTCAAGTTTAGACTTGTATTCACCACATTGAGAACAATCAATTTTCTAAGGTTCATCAACAACAGATGAATTTAAATTCTTAGCACAAGATTCACAAACAAACGAATCAGATGGTTTAGAAGATACCTCAGGTGATGTTGGCACGGAATCATAAGATTCATAAAGATTATCAGGAAGAATCACCTGGGTAGGCATGATAATTTCCATCGCATTTGGACTTTATCAACATTCATTGATGATGTGGTCTTGGATATCTCATTTGCAAGCATAGACCAACCATCATCAACATGAGCTTTCTTCAAATCCATTAACAAATCTTCGTCCACTTCAAAATCAAAAGATTCTACTGATGAAATCTCATCAATCACCGTTGACGTCTGCGAAGATTCAGATGATGATGTTGAAACAATCTTTCCAAGAATAACTCCTGAATCTTGACCATAAAGAATGTCAAACAATCTCTCTTTAATATTTTCATCTGATACATGAACGTTGTATTCATCCATTTCTTTTAACAGGTTTAAAAATCTCTCAATCATCACGATTAGACTTTCATCAGGCATATGCTTGAATGTATCAAAATTGGGTTTAAGATTGCAATAATAAGCATATCGTCAATCAATAGAACTCCAAATCTCATATGATGTTACGCATTTTGCATGTGCTCTGGATTCTCTGGGTTCATATAATACAACAAATGATATTACAGTTTGAAGTGTAGCAAACGCCCTCCTTTCATGATCAAACTCAGTTTTCTCACAAGCATTCCATTCAAACTCTGGTTTGTACCTACTGCACACATCATTTGGTTTCTTCAATAGTGGACGACAATATTCCCTTTCTTTGATCGGTATCAACAAATCTTTATCAAGCAAACTGATAATTTCTTCAAAATGAACTTTCCAATCCATGAGATCCGCAATATTTGTAAGTTTAGGAATTTTGATCTTATTATTAGAAGAACTGGTTTGACCAATCAAATTAGTAGCAACTGAGGAATGAATCGACTTCATTGTTGAATACGCGAGCTGAGCACCGAAACGAAAATCGGAAAATATTTGCTTGATCACAACTTCAAATGACGTCTTTGAGCGAACCAAACTTTAACCCGTTGAAAAGGTTGATCAAACGACGTTCCCTAAGCTCAAAACAATTTCCGAACTCGAAAATTAGCACGTTAACAGCAAACCGCAGCTTGTTAACAGTAGTTCAGCAAATTTCAGCACCAAAACGGCGTGTTTCAGCACGTTAAACAGCAACCAGCAGCACAGCAAGTTTTGGTTCGTTTCAGCTCGTTTTCAGCCCGTTTCAGCAAACTTTAACGCAAAAAGAGCAACTTTCAGCTCGTTTTCAGCAAGTTTTAACAGCAAATCAGCAACAAAATCAGCACATTTCAGCACTAAAACAGCTCGTTTCAGCAAAATTTCAGCTAGTTTCAGTGTTCTTTCGGCCCGTTTCAGCACGTATCATCGCGTTTTTTATAGCAATTCTTAACAGCTCGTATAACAGCAGTTTAAATCAGATTTCAGTTCGTTTCAGCAACAACACAGTTAAATTCAGCACGTTTTGTCCCGTTTTTGGTTCGTTAAAACAGTGGACAGCAGATACACAGCTGTGAACGGACACACAAGATCTGAACTTCGATCGTTAATCTTCGTCTTGAAACTGGCCCATTTGCAAATCTACCAAAATGTCCGTTTTTCTTTCGTTTTGGGCCCGTTTGACAACTAAAATCAAACAACAAATCAAACACGAAATCATTAGTTTACTAATCCTAAACATTCCTATACGTAAAATATCAACCGATTTGGATCCGAATCAATAGAAAATCAAACCGATGAACACGACTTTTCGGAATCAAAATCGAACACGTTAAAATGATCGGTTTAACACGAATTTCAGCGATTAGACATAGAATCGAGCACCGAAAGCTCTGATACCACTTGTTTTTCCGATGAGGATCGATGAACTCGATATTGAACTACGAAACCGAAAACACACGGAGTTAGTTTCGGTGCTAATCGATGAACGAAACGACTTAACACGTAGAAGATATGTAAATATTAACTCATTGAAGCTCATTATAAATTTCGGCAGAGTGTCGGTACAATACGGTGTCTCGTAAGATGAACGGCTCTAGTAACTGATTTGCCAAACAAAGTGTCTAACTAGGTGTAACTGCCTAACACACACTATTTATACTCAGACCACATTCACTACTTAACATGCTATTCGTTACATGCTTGTACAATGCATATTCGTCTCTTAATATGCTCTTTCGTTAAGTCTACATGCTCCTCATTCGCTATGATCATGCATGCACATACTTCTTCATTCGTTAATCATTTAGTCTTCATTCGTTAATTGTTATGATCATGCATGCACATACTTCTTCATTCGTTAATCATTTAGTCTTCTGCTCATTCGTTTAGCTAGCATGTATTCCAATCACCTTCATTCGCTAGCTACGCAAGCTTCTCATTCATTGACTTTTGCATCTTATACAAAGACTAAATGCCAGCCGGTTCAACTCCCAGCACTTGTCACATTTCATGTACTAACACATACAAACAAACGTACTTGTGAACGTACATACATGCATACTTGCGTATTTACAAACTGTGATTGTTGTACACACAACTGATTTCTTGAAACTCGTGAAACTCACCAACTATTTGTAGTTGGCCCGTTGTAACATGTTTTTCAGGTACTGGATTGGATTAGAAAGTCAATGTGCTACGTGTTTAACTTGCGATCAATGCTGGGTGAATTGATGCAAGTATGCTAATAAGAAGTAAAGCCGCTTATCAGGCTAGATTTAGTTTGTATTGCCTAGTTGTAAATGAAGTTAAATCAATGTAAGATATTCTAAAGTAGTTTGTATTATTCTTTATAAACAATGTGGTTGATACCAGAGGTGTCTGTTATATTTCCGTTTTACACTTCCGCAATTCGCTTAACGGGGTGTGACAGAAGTTGGTATCAGAACCATTGGTTATAAAGGATTAGGTTACCACTAAGGGTACCTAAAATATAACCGTAGGCTCGATTAACTCTGGGAAAATAAATAATAATATAATATTATATACTAATGGATGTCGGGATGAACTTGTAGGGCAAGCAAGTTATTATGGTCCAGAACATAATAACAGACTTGCTTATACGAGGGAATTCGGGGAGAAGTCGCGGAACGTACGAGTAGGTAAAAATGGCAACATATGTGTATAAAAGGTAATGTTGAGTATGTGTGTGTATATATATATAACACGCATACGTGCTTATCTGGAACAAGGTGTACGAATACGTGTACATACTGTACTGTTGATAATACTAAGTCTTCGTGTAACGAATATTATATTCGCTTATAATCAATATTAATTTAAAATTGTATTTTATTAAAAATAATATTATATTTTATCATAATTAATATTGAACCTGACCATAAAAAATAAAATATTTTATTTGGCCTTAAGTAATAATATTCTATACTCTGATTCCTACTATTGAAAAATATTATTTTTATGACAATTTGTGAAAACGAAAGATGTTGAAATCAGTAGTCTCATATAGGTTAAAGAACTGATGTTGCCTGTAAATGGGAATGTCAGGACGTTCTAGTGAGTCCAAACTAAACCTTGTTGTATGGTTGAATCACAGACCGAGCGTAAATTCAAGACCCAGAAAGGAATTATGGAAGGTATGATATACGTACATCCAACTCAAGGGAACACGACACTTTTCGATTCGGACCTAATATTTATCTCACATACCAGTTTCTAATAGCAAATTGAATTGTTTTCTAGCCATCTCTCCACTTCCATTGTTTAAAAATAAGCACTACTCCCAAGAAAATGCTTAGGAAAGAGTATGGTTTTTCAAATTAAAAATATAATAGCTAACCAACTAAATTTTTAATAATATAACAAACCGTGACCACCTACATATATCATACACCAACTATGAAAATAATAGTTCCTCTATACCTCACCAGTACCACCGACCTTGATGAACCCTCCTTAACTAATAAATTTATCAAATCATCTGTGTAGGAGTATCTCCAACCACTCCTATATTGTTTCCACTCCGATCAGTTTATCATAAAAGAAAACCCTCTCACTCGTGGACCAATGATGTGTCTTGGATTATAGAGATCATGCTTACTCCCAATTAATAAATTATCACTTTTAGTAGACCCAGCACACTTGCGTATACTGAATGACCAGATAAAAGAAGATTATGTAATTATACTTAACAACACCCAAAGGTCAAGGGAAGTATACAAATGCCTCCCGACTACAACATACAATTTAAACTCATAACAAACAAATGTATAATCATGGGAGAGGCAGGATAAAACAACTGCCCAATGATGGGCTCATATCGGAATAATTGTTGTGCAAGTTGTGAACTATTCGTGATTATTAAAATGTGTGCTCGAATAGACAAGGATAGTATGACACTGTTGTGTATAGTTTCGATACTCCATGCAAGCACTTGGTATTGTGCTATGCTCATATGGGTGACGATTTTGATCTATTAGTACAAACATTGACCCTTACTGGGTTAAAATTACTTGTCACAGGATGACGATTTTTGATACATACATGCAAACCATGGCCTTATTAGGCTAAATCTATATACTATCCTGGGTATATGAATACATGATTTGGTGTGTGTAATACGCGTCTGCTATTTGAATTACCCGATTGTTAGCTAATGTGATTCCCTGTGCAATAAGTTATAGGGAAAATTATAATTATCATTATAAAATGGCCCCGAAGAAAACAAACACATGATTTGAGGCAGTTGTGGCTGAAATGATTGTTCGGCAATTGCAGATGGTAACTTTGACAATCGCAACGCGATTCGCTGCCGGCATTAATACAACAATAAATACAAATTAAATGCCAAACACTATACGGCGGCGAATATTATTTCGGTGCTCAATACTAAAACAGTTACAAATGTTATTTTCATGATAAATACGAATATTGTCACGAATAATACTCCCCGATTGGGCACTAAAGCTACTACCGATAATGATAATTTCCCCCACTAAATGCCATTGGCAACAAAAAGCTTTTACCGAACATGAATACTAGTGTGAAAACGTTATAAGAACGTTTACGAGCCAAGATCTAGTCGCAAATCGATACGTTAAATCTCGTGTTCATTTAATACGTTAATGGATGATTACATTATGATGAATACATAAGGTGAGGAGAGAATCCGGCAGCATAACGTTACAATACATAAATATGGCACAGATCTCTTTGCATTCTAACTATGGAAGGCCTATTTATAGGCTTGTCTCATTCGCTAGTACTGTAGTAACGAATGAGACCTCTCATTCGTTAACAAGGTTAACGAATAAGGTCTTTCCATAGCCCATTCGCTAAACACCCTTAGCGAATGGCCTATACGTTAACGAATGAGCTGCCATTCATTACACTGTAGTAACGAATGGGCTCTTACATTAATGAATAGCCCTAGTCTTTAACGAATGAGGCCATTCGCTAAACATCCTTAGCGAATGTGCCTTTATACATTAATATAAAGACTAAACTACCCCTAGCCTATTCGAACAGCTGTGGACACCAAATCCGTGCACTTACAGACTCCCCCTTGTCCGTAGCTGTCGAATGCTTTCCAATACTTTAGCATCCAATACTTTACTTTTCAATACTTTAGCGTCGAAAACTTTAGCGACGAATACATTAGCGTCGATACGTTAACGACGTATACGTTAAAGTTGAATACTTTAACCATGAATACTTTATCTGCATATCATTAGCCGTACAACCAACCTCCCCCTTGGCTGACGATTCTCGGGCTTGTGCAATCAGACAAAATATAAATCTTTGTAATTAAACCAACAACTTGTAGCTACTCGCATCAGATCTCCCCCCTCAAATAAGCATCTCCAGGTGATCATTCCGATCATCCAATTGGCATATGATATGGATCAATCTAACAAATCAATCAACAACAAGTCATCACCTATCTGTCGCACTAGTAACGTAAAACTGTCTTTACATTTGACCCCGTCACACATCTTCATGAACAACCCGATCACTCAACATCTTTCACTTAGGTATTCACTCTCTCGATAACGTCTATCCCAAAATATAACTCTTTGAAGCTCTTCGGCAACCAATACGCTTGGATGCACTACTGCTTTGGGCATATGTTCAGAGTTCCAACCTTCGTCAATGAACACTGAAATGATATCATTCTTTAATTAGATGACAAAACCCGTATATTCCTCAATCAGATCAACCCATTCAATAATTGTCCCCTTCAACAGAAGCAATCCGCCGAATACTCATAGCCAACATTGTCATGATCAAAATCCCTCAGAAAGAAGTAAACGGACAGACACTCTTATCCCACATAGTCAGGTTTCAATCTCGATGTAAGGCCCCGAACCCCGGGAATCCCACAGTTGGTAATCATTCAAAACACTCATAAAAATAATTAAACTTAAAAACAATTCTTTTAATTAAAATAAGCATCACAGAGTATAATACGGCGGAAAACGTATATAACAAAATAAGTTCCCAAAACCCGGGAATTTTGCCCAAAACCAACATAATTATCTTTAAGAAAAAAAAATTAAAAATAAATGTTTAATAATAAAATCTTCAAATCCCGTATGCCCTTCACCGTCCAAGTTGCTTCATGCACGTCCAAGCGATAAGGCATCCTCTTCTTAACCTGAAACTCACACTAACATGCACACAAAGTCAGTTTAAGCTGAGTGAGTTCAAGTTTTAAATAAGTAACAAAAGTCTTAATAATCATTCCAACGGTTTTAAAACTGTAAACGGAATTACATCAGTTAGGTCATCACATTCAATAAATAATCATCCTTACGTATGAACATCTCTATACGTACATTCCTATATATATAAATATATATATATATAACATTCAATAATAACATTCAAGGCCGAGAAAACGTACAACCCAAACACGTAACATTCAGCGCATGCAAACACAAAGTAGGCATACGCAACATTCAGTAGTCGAGACAACTACAACATTCGCCAAATATTGGCCATTCTAAATATATATATATATATATATATATATATATACATACAGACATTCTATAACATTCCAAGGCCTACCAATACTAGCAAGCCTATGTAAAATCGTTTAAAACATTTCATCAAGCAAAATCGCTTAGGTGTGCATGCTAGCCCAAAACTTAAAAAGAGTAAAAAGGGGCATCATGAACTCACCTGACACAAGACGCGGATTCACCACGAGCTAGAGAATCCCTAAGAAATCCAAAAACTCAAACACCTGTCGGGTTACATTCAATCAATACTAATGACATCAAGATGACTCGTTTATCCTACGAGACGTTCTAACATGGTTCGAGTTACCTAAACCCTCGACCTCATCAAACTTAATCACAACAGCCCCCAAGGTCTCACATTCACCAAAACGACACTTAGGTACTCCCGGGAATAAAGAATTCCCAATTTGCCCCGGAAGCACTAGGTGACACAAACACGCGCGTTTAGGAGTCGTTTAGGCCGTTAACATCCAACTCAGCCCCATGTGGACCCATTATTATAAAATCACAGCCAACAAGTCCACACGACGCCACACGAGTCAAATGGGTCGGTAACCCGCAAGTACAACGCACCAACTATTCAATAAACACAATTGCGCGTTGTACCGACCCGTTGGAGTAACCGACAACCAATTCAGCGCCATAACTTATAAAAATGAATTTTGAAAAGCCCGTACAACAAACCAAGTGTCCCCGAGCTGAATTGGTCGTTAATCACTTCAACCCTCGCGTTAAACGCGCCAAACTACAATTCTAGACAACCGAACATAACAATCAAACTACAACTAGTTGATCAACTTAACGAACACCTATGAACATGATCTTTAAGTATGATATACAGGACATACCTAGGAAGATTGTGGTGCAAAAACTCACTTCAAACAGCCCCGACAAGTACACAATTGAACATCCACCGGTTAAGCCTAAAACGAACTTATCGATCAATAACGAGTAAAATGTGTAGATTTTAGCTTGCGAAGATGCATTTAATTACTTAGGATAACCTTTGAAATAAATTATTAAATTTTTACCAGACTTTAATAAATGTCTTAGGTTTATAAAAATATTTTTATTATATTTTTCTATTGGACAAAAAAATTAAAAAAATTCCTCCAACACAGCAAGGTACGTGCAGCTATTTCAGTGCGCAACAAAATGGTTTTATTTTTATAAAATTCATTACCGAACCAACTTAAACGATTCCAATTGGGTTTGGTTTCTAACTCAAAATAATAACTTCCAGAAGTGAAACCAACCTATTTGGACCTGTCGAAAAAAGGTTATGACGTCGGGAAGACAGACCAGAATCCGTCATCCCGCATCAGCTTTGACACTCGATTTTATAAATTCATAAAAACCATTCAAATCTCGTCCAAAAATTACATATTATACCTTTCTGGAAACTAGACTCAGAGTAGAACATCATGGAATCAAGAATCGATCAAAAAATATGGATAATCATCGCGTTACAGACCCTACAATAAACGTATACGAATCTGTCAGCAAACTGATATCATCAAAACTCAAACTTAACGACCAATAAGCGCGTTAATATGATTAATTAAGGTGTAAAAGACATGGGGAATCATAAAACCGACCTTGAATTGAAGTTTTTACGGTTGAAACACGGCTGGACAGAAGATTTTCGAGCGGGGGGGCGGGTCTTGAGGCCGATCGGCTGCGCATAGAGTTAGGGTTAGGGTTTTTCTTTTTAATATTATGATATAAAATAAATTACACTCTAGTCCCTCCAGTATGAAGTGTGTAGCAACTTGGGTGGAAAGTTACATAATTTTAACGTACCGGGATGACGTAAAGGCTCCCGAGAAACGTCGGTTAAATCCCGAGAATAATACAAGTTTTACTCTTGGAACCAGAATTAACGGGCGTTACACTCGAACAAATCAATCAACAATCGAAGAACAAACACAGTCTTAAACTTGGTCAAACATAGCTTTGCAATCATGAATTACCACCCAAATTTTTCAAGAAATCCTTACAAACGTAGGAAGATACCAATCGAATAAACTCTTTGAAATTATTATCGCCCCTTTTTCTTGACAAATTCGGCAAGGACTTGAACAATTCTTCGAAAATCTTCAAGAAAATTCACGTTAAGTTAGTCGGTTACTCCCCCTCGGCCCCTCGATATGAGTGAAAAGTCGGCTGGAAAATATATCACCAAATTTTGCCAGAAGAGTATCCCACATATTTAAAATATTCCCGAAAAATTTCGTTTAAGAAAATTTTTCGAAAATACTCATACGTTATCTTGTTCTCTTTCGTTAGAGCAGTGCACATTCGTTAAGCAACCATCCACATTTGTTACATGAACGAATGGGTCTCTTTTGTTAACCCATTAACGAATGTCCACATACGTTAACTCATGAACGAATGACTCACATTCGTTATAAATAACGAAACCTTCCACATTCGTTAACTCTTGAATGAATAGGAACACATTCGTTAACACATATTTGTTATGGAACTGACGGATGTCCGAATAAAAAATAACGAATGAGTATTGATAGCGAATGAGTCCTCCGTAGCGAATAAGCACACATAACGAATGAAACTCACATTCGTTAAACCCTTTAACGAATGAGCTCATTCGTTAAAACTCTGTAATGAATGAATACTTAAGTTAATGAATGAGTCATTAAGTGGTTACCGTAGCCGAAAAACGGAATCTCGCCGGAAAAAATGGTTACAGTTGCCGGAAAAACGCTAATCTTCATCGGAAAACTCAAATCTTCATCATATCTTCAAATCATCATCCCAAATCTTCAACAAAGACTCGAAAATACAATATAAACTGGATGAAATCATCAATTTCATCACAAATTCACATAAACCATGTCAATTTTGATCTGCACCATCAAAGCTTCATTCGAGTTCATCAATGGCAGATCGATCAATTAACCATAATTAGTCATCTGATTACATCACGAAGCATCAGATTCATCTCAGGAACTCAAATATATCTTCAATTTCATGATTCATCCACAAAATCATTCCAAATCAGATCATACAGTTATCAAACCTTGATGAACACGAACGAACACGTATCAAGAGTAACCTCCAGTTCTGATATCAATTGATAAAACGTTATACGAACGTTTACGAGCCAAGATCTAGTCGCAAATCGATACGTTAAATCTCGTGTTCATTCAATACGTTAATGGATGATTACATTATGATGAATACATTAGGTGAGGAGAGAATCCGGCAGAATAACGTTACAATACATAAATATGGCACATATCTCTTTGCATTCTAACTATGGAAGGCCTATTTATAGGCTGGTCTCATTCGCTAGTACTGTAGTAACGAATAAGACCTCTCATTCGTTAACAAGGTTAACAAATAAGGTCTTTCCATAGCCCATTCGCTAAACACCCTTAGCGAATGGCCTATACGTTAACAAATGAGCTGCCATTCGTTACACTGTAGTAACAAATGGGTTCTTACATTAACGAATAGCCCTAGTCTTTAACGAATAAGGCCCATTCGCTAAACATCCTTAGCGAATGTGCCTTTATACATTAATATAAAGACTAAACTACCCCTAACCTATTCGAACAGCTGCGGACACCAAATCCGTGCACTTACAACTAGTCGTGACAATTGTTATCCTTCACAACGGGAATACTCGTTTAAACGATTTAAGTTGTACAAACATGTAACTTTTAATGGTACTAAAGAATAAAATGAGTTAGTAAAATGAATCAAGGGGATAAAGTCTGTTATCCTTACCAATAGTTTCCCATCAAATTGTATCGTTAATTATGTTACTACTACACTACTTGGCCACGACCTTCTGTGGTAGAAAACGATTGTACGAATTTGGGAACAAAAGGAAATTATCTGCATGACTTAGGCAAAACTTAAAACCTTTATATTGAAACATTCTCACATAAGGATTGAAATCTAGAAATTAAAAACACGAACCCGAAAAATCGAAAACGAAAGGGTGGGTCAACTGGAATGCACAAACCGTTCAAACAATTTGGTTCGATTAATACTATGGTTAGTATTCCAGAAGAAGATTCCTTAGTTAATCTAGTTAGCCACTTAACTTTTGAGAATACCGTGACGCAAGCCGGGGTGGTAACTTTGAATTCTGTCAGTAAAGGTGTGTTGAGAGTACCGGGAAATCATCTAGTACAAAACGAGCTAATCACGAAATAGGAGTACAAGAGCTACAAAAATTTAAATGTGCGCACCTTACAGCTCAAAATAATACAACAATCAACTCTAGTCATAATTAAACATATACAATGAACCTTTGCTAAAGGGTATGTCGAATAAAGGCATGTCATAAAAAACAGAAAGATTGGATACTATACCTGCAGCTATGGAACCATTATAAGCGCTGTAAATAGGCCATCCTAAGCTCACCCTTCCCAATTACCACAATCGCAACTAGTTCGTGCACAAACTATGAAAAACCCTCATGCATGCTCTGATTGTGGAATTATGAAACGCTCCAAAAAGAACTGTCCCTGGTTAAACCAAGAAAAAGCATTGGCGTCTAGCTCGGCTGGAGGCCGCGTTTAGTGATTGGAATAGATAAAGCATGACAAGACTTAATCGTGGTGAAAGAATACATTCGTAAATTCTAATTAATATGCTTCAATCTATTTTGATATAGACAATAATAGAAGTCTTTTCCCACTAACTTATTATCCCCGGAAATTATATCGATTACTGAACTAGTAGACCCCTATGCTATAGAATTCATTAACAAAAAACCTATAACTGTTAACCAAATACTCCAGAGTTGTCTTATTATCCTAAACGACCACCCATTCCTTATTGACCTACTCCCGGTATAGTTAGGAAGCATTGATGTAATTGTTAGTATAGACTGGTTAGCTAAATGCAAGGCGAAAATCGTGTGTAATGACTAAATAGTTAAAATTCCTCTCTCAGATGATGAAGAAATTATGGTACAAGGATAGAAGTTTGGTCCAATATCACCTCTCGTGTTTCATCTTAAAGTATTAAAGAGCTTACGCCAAGGGTGTATGGCATTTCTGGAAAATGTAACCATATAAACCCCGATGAAACATATAGGAGATATCCCAATAGTACTCAAATACTCCAATGTCTTTCCTGATGAACTACCCGGAATACCACTATCCGACAAGTTGAATTCCGAACCGACCTAATCCTAGGAGCAACTCCTATTACTCAAGACACTTTATCGTCTGACACTCTCCGAAATGTAAGAATTATTTAGCCAGCTACAGAATTATTAGATAAAAATTTCATACGATCTAGCTATCCTCATTAGGGAAACACCGGTGTTGTTTGTAAAAGAACAAGGATGAAAGCTTTGGATGTGCGTTGATTACTGGAAACTACACAAATTGCCATCAAAAACGAATATCCCCTCCCATAATTAGACGACTGGTCCAATCAACTCCAAGGGGCGAATTACTTCTCAAAAATTGATCTTCGATCCGGCTATCTTCAAGTTAAGATCCAAGAGGAAGATGTTTCTAAATTGGTGTTTCGAGCACAGTATGGTCACTATGAACCCTTAGTTATGCCTTTCGGACTGACTAATACACCTATAGTTTCCATGGATCTTACGAACCGAGTTAGTAAATCGTACCTCGACAGATTCATTATAAATTTATTGATGACCTCCTAATATATTCGAAAACCAAGAAGGGATAAGAATAACATTTACGAACAATCTTGGAGATGTTCAAGCAGTAGAAATTGTATACCAAGTTGTCCAAGTGCAAATTTGACTACGAGGAGTACGATTTTCAGGTACGTTATTAGTTGACACATATTTCACATATACCTGAGTAAAACTGGTAAGTACCAGAGTCACCAAAAGAAATTCGCCAAATTCTGGGTATTACCGGCGCCTTATTGAATATTTTCTAATATAGCACAACCTTTAACCCTCTTAATCCAAAAAGAACCGAGTTTATGATTGGGGAAAAGTACAAAAAATAGCTTTTGAATTACTGAGACAAAATCCCTAGAATGGACTATTGTCCTTATACATTATTGTGATTCATCCCGAAAAGATTTACGATGCATACTAATGCAGAGAAATAAGGTTATAGCATACACTCTCCGATAATCAGAAGCACACAAGAAAAATTACACTATTCTTGGTCGGAGTGTGAGAAGATGGCTTTGGCACCTAAGCCATGGGAAAACTACTTATATGACATCAGATGCACATAGTACATAAATTACAAAAGTTTATAATCTGTAATTGATCTGACAAATCTAAATATGAGGTAAGGAAGATGAGTAGAGTTGAGAACCCATAGTAATAATGAAAAACCAATACCTTAAGATGAAGGAATAAAGTTAAAAACTGAAAAGTACGGGCATTTGAAATGATTATTTAGACAAACCTTATCGAACATATTCATATCGCCTAAATGAAAGCCCTAAGAGCATAATATTTAGAAAAGTAAGTCTTGGATGGAGACGAGAAGAACTTTGAGAAGGAAAACCGATGAAATTCTATACCTCAAACAAACCGAGTCTAGAATTCAAATCTTGGTAACTTACGAGGCGTAATTCCAATCATTCAGAAACTGATAAGGAGTACTAAGATTTAAATTAATGTTACTGGTGGCCTGGTATGAAAAAAGGTGTAACTACACATGTCGGTAAATTCCTGACTCAGTTTAAAATTAAAACAGAGTATCAATAACCCTCAGTAATGTTATAACAACCGGAAGCAACCAGTAGAAGTGGGAACAGACTACTATGAGCCTTATAACACACTTTCATAAATCATTCCGAGAACAACGTGTAGTCCAGATATTAATTGACCGGCTAACTTAAATTGCACACTTTCTCCCGACCTATAACAACTACATATTTGAAGGACTAGCCTACCATTACGTTAACAAAATTACATATTGGCATGACACGTCCATCCCGATTATTTCAGATCGAGAGAGTCATCCTGCCTCTTATTTTTGGCAAAACTTAAGAAACCGAATCGGTTTGAGCACAACCTGTCATTCCCAATTAAACGATCGATCTGGGCTAATTATAAAGAAATTGGGATAATTACATTGCAACTATATATTGAATCTTGGAGGAAATTAAGGCCAACATTTCCACTGGTCTAATCCTTGTATATTAATAGTTATAATAATTTATACGAGCGGCACTATAACTAATATGATACGAGCAAGAACATGAATCGATACTTTATTATATTGAAAGTTGGCAACACTCAAAATGCAAAATCTGATTTGATTCCAGAAACCACCGATTAAGCTCGTAAGATTCAAAAACAAACTGAAAGCTACCTAAGATTAACAAAAGAAAGATACTGATGTATGTAGTAACTTGTTGACCTTTGGAAGATATTACTTGAGTTGAAGAAACCGATAAGTTAACATCAACATACTCGGAACTGTACAAAGTTGCCTCGAAACGTAATTCCATAGAATGTCGACTAAAACTATATTTCGTATCGAGTTTTAGTCCTACTAATAATTTCCTATATTACCAAATCAAACAAGTGTTCTATTAACGAGGAGGAGATAATACCACTTGAAAACTTATTTGTAATTAAAATTGGTAAAGAACCCGTATAAATAATGGACGGGAAAATCAAACAGTTACAACTCATCAAAAGTTTCAGTGATCAAAGTTCGGTAAATTCACGAGGGGTAACTAAATATATTTGAAACCGAAAACAAATACTCCTGTTTGTCCTAAGGAGTGTATAATTGGTATATCAAATTTCGGGGATGAAATTTCTTAATTGGGGGAAAATGTGACATTCGTGATAAAACCGAGTACACCTTGGTATTCACAAACCGAATAAGCGTTTAATCGCTTATTGCGTATCGAACAAACGATTAACCGAACGGTTCTGGTTATGATCCATATATATCGAGGGACCATCGATAAGTGATATACGTTTAATATAAGCTAATATATTTGTATTATAGACTTGGTATGATAGCAAACCGGTTAAACAAAAACATACTCGTTTAACTACCCGCTATGAAATTAAACGCGATAGATAGTTACAAATCAAACATTGTATCATCCGTTAAGCTGAAAAAGACTTACCAAACACTTATTTGGAATGTTTTAAGCGATCCGTGAAAATATTTTTTGATTTTTACAAACGAATAGTATGTTTTTAAAAATTTATACAAAAATAGCCGAAAAACACTCGTTTTCGCACCGTTTGTCGTACCCGATATATTTTTTGCGCCAAAACGAAATAACTTTGGACTCGTAATTTCACGTATCAACACACAAATTGATATAAATGGACAAAAATAAAGCCCAGGGGGAGGCTAGCTTGCGGCTGCCAAAGGAGGCCCCCCATATTTTCTTTTTTTTTCTCATTGTTTAATTAACTTACATATATAAAAATTGATGATTCTTACAACTTCTGTATTCTTCTTCTGTCCATCAAGTTCTCCAGCCAAGAAACAAGGTAGCAATCAATTTTTGATCAAGATTAACTTTTTCTAATCAAGTTTAATATCATATAAACATAATTTGATTACCAAAAATCACTTCAAACCATGCAAACACCCTAAAAATTGTTTGAAAACATGGTTCGATCATACATATATTTAAGAACCAAGTTTGATAGTTTTTTTTTGCTATAAACACGAATTATAGGGTTTAAATAGCGTTTTTACAGTTCAAAAGTTCGGATTAGTACCCTAGCCGAAACCATAAGTTAAGAGGTTGTCATGTTGATGAAACTTGCTTAGATTGTGATATAGGACCTGTATCTAGCTTGCATAGAAGCACAAGAACCGAAAAACTTGAATAGAAGGGTGAAATCGAACCAAAACCGCTCACTCGATTACTGGTTGTTTAGGATTCGATTATGATGTACATATTATTAGGTCATGAAATTATGTAGGGCCATCAGGGACCATTTCATTGAGTCCCTGTTCAAATTTGGTAATTTTCCGACCATTCGAGAATATTTGGCGAATTTATTACCGAATTGGGGCGTTTATTTGGGAAAATTAGTTAAAATGCTTGAAAAATCATGAACTTTTGTGGGGAACTCAAGTTTGATATATTATGATCAAATATGAAATTTGAGATCATTTGGAAAATCCTAAGTATGTTTTGTGCATTTGCGTTTATTTGAATTTTCATAGTTGTTTTTGGCTCGGAAATGATATTTGGCAAGATTGTTAGAGTTCGGGATATTTCTAGGTTGTTTTGGGGACATATTCTGGTCACTCTTAAATTTTGGCAATTTTTCGGAGATCATTTGGTATAAACGGACGATTTTCGGGATAAATATAGCAGATAAAATGAATTTTTCTAAATTAATAAATCAGTAAATAATTCCAGGAATATTTTATAAAAATCAACATATTTTAACTGATAAGTGGCTAAATTTTCATAATTTAAGGATTAGCAGATAATTAATTGTGCTAATTAAATATTAAACAAATTCAATTATGATAAAAAAACCAACAAGTTCGTGATTAACGAACCTGTTGAAATATCAGAACACCAAGAGTGATCAAAAATCATATGTCTGGGTTAATTAAGTAAAAACGAACTTTTTATGAAAAACCCGGACAATTTGGATAGACTGTGCGCGTTTTTCTCCATTCAAACTGAATAAACGGAAACGAACCCCGTAGCGAATCCAGAACCCCAGTGTGTGATCTTTCTTTATAACTTAATCATTTTATCGACCAACACATTTACCCAAGGTTACATCCTTATAAATGCTTTCTGAATGCATAAACGAACAACTTGGCCAAGCTGGAAAAACGGGGAAACTGAGCCAAGTTCGGTTTTATGTATTAGACATTGAACAACATCACAATCTAAGCCTACTGACACTTTCTGGGCATAACAGCTATACCCAGATTAGATATACATCCAATTTAGTATTAAGATTATAATAATATTAAAATATTAATATTAATTATATGGACTAGTGAACGAGTCAAAACAACTACAAACTTACGCTGTACCACTGTGCTGATTATCTTCTAAACAGCGAGTTTTATGACCCCACTTTTAAACTGTTTTTACGAACTTTTGGGATGAAAATCATGTTGATACATACCTATATATTTGAATTGTTTTATTATGGGAATTATCTAAGTGCTAACACTCAAAAGTCCCCACGAACATAGTGATTAACTTCGAGCCGGTGGCTTGTGAATAGTACTATTGGTTTGACAAAACCAAACGGAATCGGCCTGGTTGCCGTGTCACATAACGCCGTTTGCACATGACCATACTTATACAAACAGGCTATGTAGTGTTAGACATAGCTACCAGGGCATGTTGTGAGTGGAAAAAGAGCCACAATGGTTGAATGTGCGTGGGAAATGGATGCACACAGCATAGACAGTCAAGGCTTCACTGTAGCTTAGCATAATTATATCATAAACATACAAACAAACGTACTTGAGAACATACATACATAATTACTTGCGTATTTACAAACTGTGATTGTTGTACGCACAACTGATTTTTTGAAACTCGTGAAACTCACCAACTATTTGTAGTTAACTGGGTTTAACATGTTTTTTAGGTACTGGATTGGATTAGAAAGTCAATGTGCTACGTGTTTAACTTGCGATCAATGCTGGGTGAATTGATGCAAGTATGCTAATAAGAAGTAAAGCCGCTTATCGGGCTGGAGTTAGTTTGTATCACCTAGTTGCAAACGAAGGTAAATCAATGTAAAATATTCTAAAGTAGTTTGTATTATTCTTTATAAACAATGTGGTTGATACCAGAGGTGCCTGTCACATTTCTGTTTTACGCTTACGCAATTCGCTTAACGGGGAGAAATTGGTACCAGAGCCATTGGTTATAAAGGATTACGTTATCCCTTAGGGTTCCTAAAATATAACCGTAGGCTCGATTAACTCTGGGAAAATAAATAATAATATAATATTATATACTGATGGATACCGGGATGAACTTGTAAGGCAAGTAAGTTATTATGGTCTGGAACATAATAACGGACTTGCCTGTACGAGGGAATTCGGGGAGAAGTCGCGGAACGTACGGTAGGTAAAAATGGCAACATATGTGTATAAAAGGTAATGTTGAGTGTGTATATATATATATATATATATATATATACGTGCTTATCTGGAACAAGGTGTATGAATACGTGTATGTACTGTACTGTTGACAATACCAAGTCTCCGTGTAACCAATATTATATTTGATTATAATCAATATTAATTTAAAATTGTATTTTATTAAAAATAATATTATATTTTATCATAATTAATATTGTACCCGACCATAACAAATAAAATATTTTATTTGGTCTTAAGTAATAATATTCTCTACTCTGATTCCTACTATTGAAAAATATTATTTTTATGACAATTTGTGAAAACGAAAGATATTGCACCTGGATTTATTTTGTATCACCTAGTTGTAAATGAAGTTAAATCAATGTAAAATATTGTAAAGTAGTTTGTATTATTCTTTATAAACAATGTGGTTGATACCAGAGGTGTCTGTTACATTTCCATTTCGCGCTTCCGTAATTCGCTTAATCGGGTGTGACACCTCGGGGGCTGATGTAATTGAATTTCGTAAAGTTGAGGTTTTAGGTCATTCAAACCATGTTAGAACACCTCATAGGGTAAGCGCGTCGGTACGGTTCCATTTGTAATCATTGTATGTAATCCGACAGGTGTTTGAATTGTAGGAGTACTTAGGGGCTCTCTAGCTCGTTGCTATTTGTGTGCCTCGTGTCAGATGAGTTCATGATGCCCTTTTTTTGCTCTTTTTACGTTTTGGGCTGGCATACACACTCTACTACAATTTTACTAGATTTTACTTGTTTAAAACGATTTGAATAGCATTGCATAGCCTTTTTATTATTTGTACAAATATGAAACCAGGTGTGGATTATATTCTATGTCTTAGGATATTTTAGACTCGTCTTAAATTCCTTAAGGATATACATATTGCTTAAGGTCTAGGCTCGAGGATGCTATTAGGCCTGGTGTTTATTGAATACGAGAGTAGACCTACTTGTATTAGTTCATATTTTGGACTGACTTATATATATATATATATATATATATATATATATTACCTTATGGCCTATGATTGTTGATATTAACTAGTTCTTTGTGACTAAGATTTATGTGAGTAGGCCTATTGATGTGTGTGTGCATAGTGACTGTGGCCAGGCCAACTATACTACTCAGGTTCATAAATCCTGTGACGGATTCTTAAATCTCGTGGGGGGAGGCCCGTGTTGCATTTATGTGCATGGTGATTGTGGCCGATCCAACTATACTACTCAGGTTCTTAAATCTTGTGGCGGGTTCTTAAATCCCGTGGGGGGAGGCCCGTGTTGCATGTGTGTGCATGGTGATTGTGGTCAAGTCAACTATACTACTAAGGTTCTTAAATCCTGTGGCGGGTTCTTAAATCCCGTGGGGGGGAGGCCCATTTTGCATGTGTGTGCATGGTGATTGTGGCCGGGTCAACTATACTACTCGGGTTCTTAAATCACGTGGCGGGTTCTTAAATCCCACGATATATTACTCGGGTTCTTAAATCCCGAGGCGAGTTCTTAAATCCCGTATCATGTGTGTATGTCGTACCGTGTGCGGGTCAACTATACTACTGGGTTCTTAAATCCAATGGCGGGTTCTTAAATCCCATGGAGGGAGACTCGTACGCATGTTCGACCGTGGATATGTTATTTAGTGATTATTTAAATATTTAATTATTAAATTAATTATTTATTTATTCATTTTCCTATTATTTTCTATACTATTTTATACCTATTACCTTTGAAATGATTTACGAATGTTGTTTATTAAAACTTCACTTATTGATTCATTTGCCTATTGCTATCTATACAGTTTATATCTATGACCTTGAAATGTTTTATGAATATTACTTACTTAAAACTTGAACTCACTTAGCTTAAGCTGACTTTGTGTTTATGTTAGTTTGATTTTGATGTTAAGGATTGGAGATTATCGCTTGCACATGCTTGAGACTACTCGGATGGTTGAAGGCATTTCTGGTCGAGGACTTCAAATAAAACAAAAAATATATTTACATTTGATTTTGGGCACATGTCCCCGGTTTTGGGGTTTTTGATACTTAATAATTTCCGCTGTTTCTTACTCTCACTGGTTTTAATAAAACGAATTGCCTTGGTTTTAAATTTTTGTAAATTTTGGGTATGATAACCAACTGTTTGACTTCCGGGTTTCGGGGGCTTACAACGGTCGAACCCAGACTCAACTTCTATGTTGGGTTCGTTTCCAACTTGTTGAAAATATTATTTTTTTAGTTAAAGAGACTAAAAGAATTAGTTTGGATGTTTGATTAAAATAACTAATTCGAACCAAATAAGTGCAGAAACGAGTCAAGTTCGTTTTTGATAAACTAACAGCATTGTTAAATTAATTTTAACATAACATCAAGTTCTAAATGACTTAAACACACAAGGTAAAATATAACTTCCTCAAAATGATCACCCGGGTATAATGGCTTTTCCTTTATCTTAAACGAATCTAAGAATTCCATGGCCAGCTCTCTGTAAGATTTCCTATTGTTTGATAGGAAGCATTTCCATGGGCCCTTAACTATTTTATCTTTCTACTGATTAAGTTTTCAGAATGTGGTCTTACTCACAAAATACAGTGGATCTTCCACTCTTGTTGCGATGGATTCTAACTTCTCTCGGGCTTCTACATTTTCAGGTCCGTTTCCCTTAAATAGCAGATGCGGGTGGTCAAAATCTTTAAAGCCTCAAAATCATCATCATCATACCCAGCCATCTTAAGTGATTAGAATGAAAATGAATCAAGATAATACAGGAAGAATGAAAATTTTGTAATTTTTACTACAGATAAGGCACGGCCGTGCTAAGCAAAGCACGGCCCGTGCTAATGTGGGCGATTCTTTAGTTAACTTTCTGGTTGACCACGGGTGTTTCGAGGCAAAACACAACCCATGTGTTTCTAGGCAAAACACAGTCGAATTCGGGGTTTTGAAGCCTCGAACGTGCGTATCAACCCGGTTCTTCCTACTTATGTAATAGGTTTGGACTTGGGTAGGTCAATAGGGTGAAACCTGACACGAACTGAAATAACAACCAAAGTTGACCAAAAACCATGTTTAAACTTGCTTACATCAAACCGTTTCAAACCAATTTCATTTATAAATTATAAAAACAAGTTTAGACATGCTAGTTTGTCCTAATCTAACCCAGATTTTGATGGAAACTTGAATCTAGGGTTTGGTTTGTACCCGATTTGAATGTGAAGTGGGTATAACAGAGGCCTAGAATGAGATTGAAGTGATTAAATTGACATACCTTGGAAGAAATCGGTGGAATAGAGTGGAAAGAGGCCTGAAATCGCCTAAGGTTTGAGAGGTGCAGTTAAAAGTGAAAAAGAGAGGGGTTGTAGGTTAAAAACCCATCAGGTGGCTCCAACACGGCCGTGCTATGCTGGGGACGGCCATGCTTTCACGATCTGGTCCGGCTTTTCTGTTTTCTAACTGGTTTTCAACCCCCGAGACTTGTTTAACGACCATTATGGACCGAAAGAGTTAGGTATGTCAATTAAAAATCACATAGAATGAAATTTCATTGATAGGGATAACGAGTACACTAATGATAAGAGGAGAAAAAAGAAAGGCGCAACCCTCTCTGACATGTTATATACATCAACCATGCCTCCATGATCACAGGAGTGATAGCCGTCATGGTCCTAAAGGAAGTCAAAAGACTTCTAGCGCATGGTTCAATCAGACATGAAGTATATATGTCGTGTTGGTTTCTCGTGTGGAACCATAGACGAAATGCAACAAATCCTAATCGGCATAATAGAGTTCCAACTCTTGTGAATATCACATATGGCTATCACAACCTATTACAACATTCCTCATTATTGAGCTTCCATGAGCGCGAAATGTTCTTCAGACAAAATACAAAATTACACGTATTAGTATTGTCCACTCGATAGCCGGACTTGATCGGTAATTGAAACTCCAATATACTAGTTCATTTCGATGTACCACTGTTTCCTCGAGCTATAGTAGCTCCATTCGCTTAATCCTTAACATTAGTATCACTTTAGAAATGATGGTTGTACATGCTACCAGGCATGTTATGAAGTATAATTTACTTATGAAAAAGATCAAACTATCGAGACTCAACACCTTCATGCCTTCTGGAATTTTGTCATTTCCTTTACGTCCATGTATGCTTAGATCATAATGTCCCAAAAAAATCATAGTTGAGTGCAACAACTTTTACAAACCTCGACTGGATAATCTTACAAGAAACCTCTCGCTTATTTTTTTTTTAAACTCTATGATCAAGTGGATACTTGAACCGCATTTTATTTCCAACATCACAATCGTTGATGCTAATACTTTCAGCTTCTTTGTACTACCAAGTGTTCTAATCCTTTCACTGTTAATAAACTACAGTTACAGCTCCAAAAATATCATAATCAAAATTTCGGGATGAAATTTCTTCAACAAGGGGATGATGTGACAAACAGAAAAATTTATCTCAAATACTAACAACACTGCCTACACATTTATGGCACCAACATATAGACGAGAAGTCCACTGAACTCACTTTGATCAAACATGTGGATGGGAAGTCTACTGAATTCACTTTGATCAAACATATAAACGGGAAGTCTACTCGTTTACTTACTGGAACATAACAATTTTCTGGGCGAAAATTCTTTAAACAAGGGGATGATGTGATACCCTGCATTTTTAGGTTAACTGTGTTAACTAAGCTCTAATATCTTCATTAACTCTGTTAGAAAATGCAATGTATGTCACTTGTCACATGAGCACACACATGAGTGTGTCCAAGAACGTTGGTAGTCTAATAAAAATAACAAGTTCCTAGCAATAACAACAACATACATTTATATGTATTAGGAGCTATGTGTTCTTAGATGAACTTTACTTGTTGTAGTTGTTACGTGGTTGAATATAATACGTGCCGAAACAAAATATTATTTCATAGGTTAATAAATATATACTGTAATACTTACTTGACAAGATGCTTGCATACTTGCTACATGTATACGTAATACTTTTATTATTTCATAAGTTGTTAAAGAAAATAAATTAATGGTGTTTATAAAGTAGGGCATTGATGCAAAACACTTATGATAGCATTATGAATACATTAAGAATCAAGTTGGTTACTTATTCTTTGTTTCGCCTTTCATTCTTCTTCCTTTTCTCTTCCTTTGGCCGAAATCATACACACATGTACACTTTGGACAAGTTTTTCTCTCATGAACACACACACACACTTTCTTTGGAAATGGATCTAGAGCAATACCTAAAAGGCTAAATTGGTTTATTTTTTGCATACATCAAGTAAGTGATTATGTTATGATCTATTATCATGTTCTTGAATTTGGATTTAAGGCAATCTATTATCCAAATGGTGGTAAACAAATGTAATCATATTTAAAAACTTAAAGATGGAAGATTGGATCATGTTAATCATTATTGTTGTTTTTGATTTGTGGGTTGATATCAAAACCCTAAATAATCTAAAATTATTCGGTAATGAAGGGATAAAATATGAATTTTGATTACGGATGATGATTAGATAGTAAGCTAAGACCATTGGCATGTAAGTTACATGATTTGCATGTGTTGTACATGAAATCAGATTGTTGACAGATTTGTTCTTGCTGGTTGTTGATGTCATACACCGATGTTAATTTGGTATTTTTAGTGCTTCTTGATTCTAAAATATGTACTCTGAGTCTAGTTTCCAGAAAACTAGACATGGTAGTTTTTGTATTTAGAATTAATACATTTTACGATTTTACAAAAATATATGTCACGGCTGCTATAAAAGGTTGTATTCTAGTCTAGAATCTAAACTACATATCTTGAGTTTGGTTAAGTAAATTTGGTTGATTCCATATTTGGAAGACTATAAATTGAGTTAGGATAGTAATCCAACTGGTTTTGCATTGTTTGGATTAACATGGAATTTTAGAGAAAAAAAAATTATACTTTTCATCACGCGCTGAAATAGCTGCACATACGTTGTTGTATTGTATGAATTTTAACTTGAGTTTGGCAAAGCAATAGCAGCACGTATGAATTCTATTCCAACTGGTCTTTCATTATATGAATTTTGTGTATATGAGAAAAATATAACAAAAATGTTTTTGGCAACCTATGACATGTGAGATTCTATGGTAAAAGTTTAGTAATTTAACTAAGTGATTTGATGTGGTAGAAAATGTGTTTCGTTGGGTTAAATTCTGCCGTGTGAATTCAGATTTGTTATGCATGCAATATGATGAGTTTAATGATCATTTGTGCACTAATTGACATTGTTGAAGATTTTAACTTGGTTTGGCAACTAGAAATTACTTTGACTAAAAGGTTAGTCTTCCTTGGAATTTTAAATTGTAGTAAACACTTGTTTAGCTCATGATTGTTGCATAAAAAGTGAATTGGTGTTTACGCCATACATGATTAATAAGATTGTAATTAGAAATGACACTTAGCAATTATAAATCAATATAATTGGTTGCAAGTAACCAACGGGTCGTAGGGTCATCTCATTCAAATTTAGTCAAACGATCAATTCGTTCAAACATTTTGGTCAACGGTCAACAAAGTTGGACCTTGTGGTCAAAACTCAAACTTTGGTCAAACATTGTAAAACAATGGGATTATTTGGATACTAGGGGTTCTAGGAACCATTACATATTACTCATGTACTTGTAATACTTTAGGACACTTGTACGGGATTTACGCTTTACCAGTTGACTTTCTTTTAGAACGATTTCGAGGTGAGTTCACGGCTCCTTTCTTTTACATACTTTTCCTTTTGGAGGAGAAAGCATGCACGCAAACATTTTTCTTTATTTTCTAATATTGTACATCACATGCATACTAATGTGGCACGTTACCGACTTAAAAGTCCTCACACAACCTCAAACCGTTAGTATTGGATAGCGAGGAGATTTGAATAGTACTACTAGCTTTGATAAACCCCACCTGCACTAAAACTAGACCGGAGTTCGGATGGGTGTAAATTAATTTTAACACTTTGCCATTGTTCCAGTAAAACATGGCGGGAGGCAAACAAATGTCAGCTTCAGTTTCGAACCACTATTAGTAGCATGCACATGGATTGGGAATCCACTTAATTATTTCTTTGATTACATTATTGGTAACATTGGAATGTTTACTTACTTAAAAACCTATGAACTCACCAACCATTGTGTTGACACTTTTTAGCATGTCTTTCTCAGGTCACTAAGGTGTACAGCAGGAGTTAGCATTGCATTGCGGTTGCATGGCTTTTATCAAACAACCAAGCTGGTTTTGGTTACATAAATTGTAGTGTTGATGGTTGGGTAAAAGTTAGTTTATTTTGTATATTAATTAGTTAGTTTTAGTAAAATAATCGAAAACGAACTATGGTACTTCAAGCATTGTTATGTGTTTTCAGGACATTGGAAGCTATGGAGCTTAATGAGGATATTTACGGGCTTGGAACAAAGATCGAGAAGCGAGAGATTGGAAGTGAACGCATCACGAGGCAGTTAAGAAAAGAAAATAATAAATCTGAAAAAATTGCATCTTCGCGATACGCGAAGATGCAGGGGGACAACTTCGCGATACGCGAAGTTGCAACATTCTGGCCGCGACTATTTTATCCTTCGCAATACGCGAAGGAGCACGCATAGCATCTTCGCGATACGCGAAGATGATCAAAGTCAGCAAAAATTAGGGTTTGCTATATAAACCCCTTAACCTCCCCATTCGGATTATTACGACTTCTAGAGGCAGAAGAGGTGCTCAAGGACGATTTTCAGCCATCGCGAAGCTTCCAGGCGTGTCCTACGATATTATGTTCATCAAGATAAGTGCTTTAACGATTATGTCGATGTCCGGCTAGTCGTTTGTGTTCGTTCTAGGTTAAGGTTTAGTGTGAAATACTGTTATGATCAGATTCTTATGCTTAATGATTATAGCTTAATTGATTTCATATGAATTTGTCTTGCTTAATTAGTTATTTGGTTGATTAAAGTTTGTGTCTGTGATTATTGATTTGTGTAACGTTTGTTTGGTTGTTCATCAACATTTAGGTTTTTAAGCTCTTGTGTCATTGAACTAGAATCATCAAACCTTATCATTGAATTAGTTGTCCTAGACGTACATAGATTTGACAATTGTGGAGTCCGGGTTCATTTGTGTCAACAATTCGGTTAGGGTATCGTTTGTCATCATAAGTCAAACCATAGGACTAGCAATTATTATAACACCAAAGACGAGAGAATCTGTGATTAATGTATGGAACACATAACCCGAACCTAGAATGAATACTTTTCATTAATATTATTTACAAATCGTCTTAGGTAATCATTAATTTTAATTAAATCTTTTTCTAAAAACAGCTTGACATCGTCTTTCCGCTTAGGTTAAATAATTAGTTATAAATTAAATAAACTTGCACTTTCCTTGAGTCCTTGAGGAGACGACCTTACTTACCCGTACTTATTATAGGTATTTAAGTCTTTAAATTTTATTGTTTGAGTAGACCGCGATAGCTTACGTCAAGTGTCTGAGTGTCTAAATTGTTCTCTAGCATTTTAGAACTATTACTTGTTTTTACGCTTCCACAAACACAATATATTTTGTAACAATATTTTCTCGAATTAACGAGTAGCTATTAGTGAAGGTTTTACATTAATAAATTGTTGTTCAGTTTGACACGTGGCTAGCTCCTAGTATGTCACACGTGTCACGGTAAAACTCTGTTAGTCAAAAATTGAGGACGTGACACTATAAAACTTGTACTTTTATGTGTTTTTTCAACTAGTTATGTAGTTTCATAGTTCAATCATTATTATCAACTAGTGCACTTTATTTATCAAAACTAGCATCATCAAATAGTTCGATAATCAATATCAAGTAGTATCATTACTAGCAAGAATCAAACATCAATATTTTCAATCTAACATAGCACCCTACAAAATTGAAAATTTCATAATTAGTGATTTTACTTTATGTGAGCAATAGCGTTTTCAACAATTCAACTAAATATTCCAATATCATTGTTCTAAGGGAAAATTCTTAAAATAGCCCATTTTAGAGAGAGAAGTTCCAAAATAGTCTTTTTTTCCTTAAAATCTTTTATAATTTGGACTGTCAAGACGTATTGGGAAAAAATAAAAATAAAGACGATA
The DNA here is from genome assembly GCF_021521415.1 of Bidens hawaiensis. Lineage (NCBI taxonomy): Eukaryota > Viridiplantae > Streptophyta > Magnoliopsida > Asterales > Asteraceae > Bidens > Bidens hawaiensis. The sequence continues at coordinate 245,614 of NW_027494363.1, forward strand.
TTTCGAAAGAAAGTTAGGTAAAAGACGAGATTTGGGGAAATAATGTCGGTAAAGTCCAAATTATTTGTAATTTTGGAGCAAAAGTTCAAATTTTTCAAAAACTTTTGTACTCAAAAAAACCATCTTGAGAGACTGTATTATTATGTTTCCTACATTTCCCGTCCATATTTTTAAATTTTTGGAAAAATATATTTTTGACAATTATACCCCTGAACCACCACCACCTTGAACCAACACCATCACCGACGCCGTCGGCCCTACCCCATAACCACCACCGTCACTACCACCATAGCCACCTCCACCACCGCCGCACCCATCACCGCCGTCGCCCCCACCCCATCACCACCACCACTACACCTTACCATCTAACCAGCCGCTGCCCTTCTTGATCCGCCGAAAAACCGATCTCCGGCCACCGTAAAACCGATCCAGGTACTCAATCACCATCACCATTAATAATATGAACAACACTCATCCTTGTCACGTCACCTTCCCCTCGCGCCCATGCAACAAGCGCCGCCGTCGACCACCGCACCAGCCTTCACCGCCTTCTGCAGCAAATTTTACCGGCAAATCCAAACCGAAAAGTTGTGTTTCAGTCACCACAGCCGCCACTTCCATCTTCCATCGGTCACCAATCAAACCCCGTTGCCAGATCCGTCTTCTACTAAAAAATCGTATTACGATCCTCACAGCCGCTGTGGGGGCGACGCTGTGGTTAGATGGTAAGGTGCAGCGGTGATGGTGATGGGGTGGGGGCAACGGCGATGATGGGTGCAGTGGTGGTAGAGGCGGCTATGGTGGTAGTGACGGTGGTGGTGATGGGGTGGGGCCGACGGCATCGGTGATGGTGGTGGTTCAAGGTGGTGGTTCAAGGTGGTGATGGTGGTTCAGGCGTATAATTGTAAAAAGTATAATTTTCCAAGAATTTGAAAATTTAGACGGAAAGGTAGGAAACATAAACAGTCTCTCAAGACGGTTTTTTTGAGTAAAAAAGTTTTTGAAAAATTTGAACTTTTGCTCCAAGATTACAAATAATTTGGACTTTACCGACATTATTTTCACAAATCTCTTCTTTTACCTGACTTTCTTTCAAAATCTCGTCTTTATTTTTATTTTTTCCCAATGCGTCTTGACAGTCCAAATTATAAAAGATTTTGAGGTAAAAAATGCTATTTTGGAACTTCTCTTTCTAAAATGAACTATTTTAGGAATTTTACCGAACATTCTCATAGTTTTAACAAAAGTAAGAATGTCATCTTTCATTATTAAGAAATACACCAAATACCATAACGCATTTTAACAATTAACTCAAGCACAAAAACCCGTTTCTTTCTCTCCTTCTCATCACTTTCCCTCTATCTACACCCAACACCCATTTCATCTTTCATCAAATTTCATGAACAAATTCATCAAGTAACTCAAGAAAGCAACCCATCAAGCATGTTAATCACCCAGAATCAAGCATTATTTAAGATCCAATAATCAAAAGATGTCATATACATGTGTGTATGTGGGTGTTCAGCACCCTCCACACACTCACGATTCACACACTCACACTTCATACATTCACCATTTACATTTTTCAAGTGTAATATTTGATTGTTTTGTGTGAAACATCAAGTAACGAACCCAAAATAAAAAAAAATTAAAAAAAAATTATGTTAACTCTTACCTTGAGCTTGGATGAAAAGAAGATGAAAGTGAAGAATGTGTTTACTAGTGACTTCCTAGAATGCTCCTAACCCTTCTTTCTAGCTCCAAACCCTTAATTTATTTAGTTTTTTGTTTTTTTCTTAACAATTTGTAGATTGAAATTGAAAAAATGGTGTTGATGGTGTGGTGGTGTCCATCTGATATAGAGAGAGGGAAGAGGGAGTGTAGTTTTGATGAGTAATGTTTTTATAGATTGTGAATATGAAAGAATGAAGTTCCTCTTGGTTGGTATGACATGGAGGAGGCTTCTTCAACACATAATAAGTAGGAAATGATTACATTGCATTTAAAAAGATTGGATGAAAGGTATAGGTAGGGGGACCGTCTTTGGTGGGGTATTACAAATGGTTTGTGACAAGCTTGGAAATTACACAAGGTTTTAATCTTTCGTCTTATGTTTTGCGAATTTTAACTAATCAATCGAACTCTGTTTCTAAAAATTTTTATTAGGTTTGATCCGATATTGAATTTCTAACAATACAAGCTTAAGAAACTAATTTTTGGTGATGGTAGGTTATGGGTTCATACGGTGTCCGACACTGGTTCTTATTTGTTTCCTTTCTAATATTTGTGAATCTAAACCTTCTAAAAATAAGTTTATGACTTATTACTATTATTTTTATTAATAATATAACTTTTCGGGTCATTCTCAACTATTTTGGACTTTTCAACTTATCCGGGTCATTGCCGGTATTTGTTCTACACAGTTTCAGCTACGCAACCAACTTGAACATTTTTGTGCTTAAGTAAATATATCTCCCACATTTTTGGAGCTTTTAGAATAAAGTAACATTATTTATTATATTATTTTATTCACATTAGCATGGGTTTCGTTAGTCACGGAATTAGGCTAAATTTAGTGGGGTGTCGCATTCTCCCCTCCTTTAGAAATTTCTTTCCGAAATTTAAGAGGTAGTACTAGTGTCGGACTCTACAAGAAATAGGTGAGGGTACTTTTGTTTCATTTGGTCTCATCATTCTTGTGTGGATTTATGGCCACAATTACATGACTTTGACTAGCTTGATTCGTTTTTGTTTGAGCTTCTGGACTTTCCAATCTGTAACTATTAAACGTTCTTAAATTAAATAAGGCTTGTTGTCTATGGAGACTCCAACAAACGGAATGATTAGTGAGTTACTATACAGGCATTTCATCGTATTGGACACAAGGAATACTTCGTTTATTCTACTAAGTACCAGAGGTAGCTTGAGACTTTAATCAACTTTACCAACTCGATTAGCGAGTTCGAAAGGTTTGATTTAATGAAGACTCAGCATCCCTCTTTTGCCAAATCTAATTACCCATTTTCAAAGCGAGACTTTTAACATATTTTTGGTCTTTTAACTTGGAATTTCAACAGTTTATTTGATTATTAGAGTAACTATTCTCTCGATCTTCAGCTGTTTTTCGACCTTTACTCGATCTGGACAACCTTGGCGGTGGTTTCCCGAACAATTTAGGTTATAACAACCACTTTTCTCAAATTTCAGCTTAGAAAAGTGATGATCAACAAATTTTCTTTCCATAATGGTTTTAGACAGGGCGTCTTTAATACAGGAGTAATAATAGCCATTATTAGAAAACTTAACCAATGGTAGGCGAGTATTTCAAACATTCGTGAGGAGATTGACAAAATCTTGATATAGAAAAGTCATATTATAGTTCAAATGCACATGTACATTTGCAATTGCATTCTAGAACTGTCACACCCCGTTAAGCGGTTTGCGGAAGCGTAAAACGGTAATGTAACAGATACAACTGGTATCAAATACATTATTCATAAAAAAACATTACTAACTAATTTACAATAGATTACATTGTTCTAGCTTCTTTTACAAACTAGGTGTCACAATCAAAACTAGTTCGTCTACTGCTTCACTTTTAACTTGAATGTTTGTACCAGATTACATAGCATCGATCACAACTCAAACAGATAGCACATAAGCACTTTATTCCACGTTTCTGAATACCTGAAAAGCACGTTAAAATAAGTCAACTACAAATAGTTGATGAGTTTCATAAGTTTTAACGAAATCAGTTCTGCGTACCACACAGTCATAGCTTGTAGGTACGTACGTATGTAAGAAAATGTAATTACGTTTATATATGTGTATCTGTATCTTTGTATGCACATATATACGTGTATAAGTTTATAATAAAATTTGAAATTACGATAAAATTGTGACTGTTCATTCGTAATACGTGCCTTCGTTTTCCGCGTAATATCAACCATTGTGGCCCCTTCCGCCCACAATAGTTCCACATAAACTTAAACATTACATAGTATATACACAAATAATTAGAATTTTTTACACACAGTATTTCCTACATCTATTCACATAATGTGTATACACAAATATTTATATATATATATATATATATATATATATATATATATATATATATATATATATATATTTATATATATACACAAATGTTGTATTTATCATGTATCACCAATCACCGTGGCCCCTTTCCGGCCACAACATATATAATCACAATATTTTCTTGACACTCCTGTCATAATCAAGGTAGTTCGTTTAATAAGTTGCAGCAGAACTTGGCTCATAGGCCATACTCAACTTTGGTTTATAAGTTGCAGCAGAACTTAACTCATAGGCCATACTCAACTTTAGCTTATAAGTTGCAGCAGAACTTGGCTCATAGGCCATACTCAACTTTAGTTTATTACTATTGTGGCTCCCCTTCCACCCACTATAGTCCCATGATCATCACAGACCACGTTATCCCCATGGCCATTACAAACAGCGTTATTTCCCCAACCTGTTGTGCTTAGCATTAATAGCGTATTTGTATAAACAGGTTGTCACGTATAGGGTTGTCATAACATGTCGGACACGACACGGTAAGACACGACACGATAAAACACGACGACCTATTGTTCTAAACACGAACACGACACGATAACTAATCGTGTCATTTTTTCCAAAAACGAACACGAACCTGTTTAGTAACAGGTTAACCTGTTAATACGTGTTAAGGGACCTGTTTAAAGACACAATGAATAATACAAGTGTAACAAAACCAAAATATTCAAAACGAGCATAAAAGTCTTAATTAATAGATAATCCGTAACATATTTAAAACAAAAAACCACAAATCCATAACATACTTGAAACAAAATACGGCAAATCCATAGTATACTTGAAACAAAAACCATATAAGCAAAACATAACATCCATAAAAATCATAATATCCGGTTCTGACGGGCATTAATGATATACCGTTTGTAAATATGACTTTATGTTTAAGACTTTAGGAGTGTATATATTTATTTTTTAAAATAAAAATCTACACGGGTTACTAACAGGTTAACAGGTCTTTAACCTGTTAGGACACGAATTTAAACATGTCTTAAACAGGTCGACCTGTTTAAGACACGAAACCTGTTAAGCTCAAACCCAAACATGTTAAAACCCGTGTCGTGTTGTGTCGTGTTAACAGTTTCGTGTCATAAATTAACAGCCCTAGTCATATATGATTTCATTATGTTTTGGCATTCGTAGTATTTCCATTAATATATAAATCACGATAATAATCACCTTTTCATCAGCACGTAGTTTATCATTATGTTTGTAGGGAATTTTCATATATGAAGGTTCATGTATTTTACGTTCTGAACTGTTTTCAGATAGATAATGCATATAAACATGTTTTTCACCCCAAAAGTTCGTAAAACAGTTTAAAGAGTGGGGTCATGAAACTCACCGTTTTGTAGGCACTCAGTGCGAGGTCAGCTCGGGGTCCGTTTCCCTTGCTATCACTTAGTCCCTATAGTTAATATTATAATATTATTAATATTTTAATATTATTATAATCTTTATACTTAGTTGGGCTGTATAGCTAGTCTGGGTGTGGCTATAACACCCAGAAAGTGTCAGTAGGTTTAGATTGTGATGTTGTTCAATGTCTGATGTTTAAAATATGTAGATTTTTATAGAAATATTTCTGGAATTATTTACCAATTTATAAATTTATAGAAAATCATTTTATATGCTATATTTAGCCCGAAAATCATCCGTTTATACCAAATGATTTCTGAAAAATCCCCCAAAATTCCTGAATGACCAAAACATTTCCCAAAATAACCTGTAGCAATTTCAGAAGCTAACAACCTTGCCAAATATCATTTTCAAGCCAAAAACGGCTATGAAAATCCGAATAAACGCAAATGCACCAAACATACCTAGGGTTTTCGAAATGATCCCAAATTTCATATGTGATCATAATATATCAAATCTGAGTTCCCCAAAAATTTTCATAACTTTTCAAGAATTTTAACTATTTTTCTCAAATAAACGTCCTAATTCGGTAATAAATTAGCCAAATATTCTCGGATGGTCGAAAAATTACCAAATTTGAACAGGGATTCAATGATATGGTCCCTAATGTCCCTGCAAAATTTCATGACCTGAAAACATGCACATCACAATCGAATCCTAAACATGCAATTGAACAATTTTTATGGTTTTTGTATGGTTAGGAATGATTTTTGGTAGTCAAGCTATGTTTATATCAAATTAAACAAGTTTAATTAAGCACAAATTTGATAACATGATCAACTTACCAAGATTTTTGGTTGGTTATTTGAAAGAGCAGCTAGATAATGTCCAGAACTTGGAAGATGAAGTTGAAATATATCTAAAGTGAAGTATTTATAAAATAAAGAAGTTTAAGGGGGAATTTTACCCCTTGTAGTCGCAAGTAGAGAAAAAAAGGGCCTATGGCCTTTTTTTGTTCCAATGCCTCGTTTTGCGTGTCCGGAAGTGAAAAGCCAAGTCCAAATTTATTTTGTGTTCAGTTTTTGGCGCGAAAAAATTATCGGGTACGACAAGCATTGCAAAAAACGAGTGTTTTTCGGCCATTTTTGTATAAATTTAGAAAGATGTAGTATTTGTTTGTAAAAATCAAAAATATTTTTACAGATCGTTTAAAACATTCCTAACAAGTGTTTGGTAGATCTTTTTCGGCTTAACGGATGATACAATGTTTTTTTCGGAACTATCTTTCGCGTTTAAGATCATAGCGGGTGGTTAAACGAGCATGTTTTCGTTTAACTTGTTTGCTATCAAACTAAGGCCATAATATTAATATGTTAGCTTATATTAATCGTATATCACTTACAGATGCCCCCCCCGGAATGTCAACCAGACCCGTTCGGTTAATCGCTTGTTCTATACGCAATAAGTGGTTATCGTTTATCCGATAAACGAATACTAAGGCATATTCGATTTTGTTGCGAATGTCACAAAAACCGTAATTGTCAATTTACCTTACAAGATTACTCTAGTATTCTTTTCGTCATAAATTGGTCAATGTCTCCATCCTGTCTTTTTCCTAATGGTTGGACTCCCGATTGGGTTTCAACTATTGGTAAAGCGGTCATACTTCCTTCACCTAAAAGAATGAATCGATCTACAATGATTTAGAATAAATGAGTTTATTTTTAATTATCCAAATAGTGCCGTGCTTACTAGGTGTTGGGGGGAGGGGGGGATTTTGGTTGTAAATCCTATGATGATAGGCTCTCATTTCTTTAAGGAAAGTTCAAGTTGTTGCAAAAGTTCAGATGGCTTTTGATATTGTGCCTTAAGCTTGAGCACATTAAACCTTTTCTATCATAATTTTACTATATTTTCTCTACATATTGTGCTAACAATAAAGTCCTATGAGATCTTTCTACATCTCCGTAAAACTTGGATGGATTGAGTATCTAGACTTATTCATTCGTCTAATACCAATCTACACAAGTTCCTATATTTGAGGCACCTAAAATTTGTTCATTAAATAGAATGTTTATCAAACAAATGGTCAAAGTATCCTCACTTTCTCGCTCTTACAATTATCCTCTAAGAACATTTACTGATTGACATCCTGGAGGATGGTTACGAAAAGACACAATCATCCTCTTCTCGTTGCGAGCTCACAGCATTCTGTTTTGCAGGTAGAATCGGTATTTACTCATGAACTAGTGTTTATCTATGTTGAACTAGTGTTTCTTCAAATATTTCAAATATTTTGATTATTAAAATTAGGACTATTGGTTTTAAATAATCCCAACTATGCCCTATTCGTAAATATCAGTCTCAATTTTACACTTACCTACTAACAGTCTCAACTATTGGTGTATTTATTTTTAATGGACATCGACTAACGGATGACTAACTCTGTTAGTCTAGTGCTTACGTGGCATGCCTAATTGTCAAAAACATCTACGTGGAAACATTACGTGGCATCTGATGCTGAGTAGGCTGCCTTGTTGGACCCACCACTAAACACAAACTTATCATCATCTTCATCAGATTGCTATTAACCTACAATAATCATCAAATCACCCTCAAATCATACATCTGCGCACTAATTAAGGGTCTAGATCGTATCTCCTTCAAGATTGACAATCATTTCCCCTCTTTTAACTGTAATTCGTAACAGGTTTTTATCAAACTATTTTTGGATCTAATTTTCGCTTTCTTCATGATATTCGAATAGAACATTGAGAAGCGACCAGTTTTAGTCTAATTCCCGATATTCAGTTGAAGGAGTAGGAGAGGGTAGTGTTTCCGGCCACGGTTGCAGATGACGCGATGGCGGCAGAGTGCCAACGTGGTGGCGGTACAGAGATCGAGCGTAATTTGCAGGTACAGAAGCCGAGTAAAAGTTGTAGGTGGTGGCCAAAGAACATGGTGGTTGCCGAAAATTTCTGTTTGGATCTCCACCGTCGGTGGCCGACAAATAAGATAATGGTGGGGGTTTGTGGGTTCCGGTGGTGGTTGTAGGGAATGGAGATGGTGGTGATCATGGGTTCCGGTGGTGGTTGCAGGGGATGGTCATGGTGGTGGTTGTGTGTTTCGGCGATGGTTGCAGTGGTGGTGGGATGGTGGTGGGTTGCAAAGAGTGGATCTGATGAGGATGAATTTTGTATTTAGTGGTGGGTCCAACAAAGTAGCCTATTCAGCATCAAATGCCACGTAATGCTGCCATATAGATCTTTTTGTGACACTTATGCATGCCAACTCAACAATGGACTAACGGAGTTAGTCATCCATTAGTCGTGGTCCGTTAAAACTAAATACACCAATAGTTAAGACTGTCAGCAAGCAAGTATAAATTTGGAACTGATATTTACCAATATGACATAGTTTGGATTGTTTAAAAAACCAATATTCCTTAAAATTATAGTACTACTCATTTGTCAAACCACTTACAATTACAAGGATTAGGTAAGTCATTGTAACTTACTTTCCCGTCATAAAAAGTAATTTTTTTGGATTACTAATGTCCATTGTTTTCATAGTTCAATACTACTTGAAGTTAGTGACTCGACCACATATTAAATATCCATGTGCGCTAATGACCAAATATGAGCTTCTCTCTTTAGTTATGGACTTGGTAGTTGTCTAGTTCACATATTTTCTTTTTGATCATGTTTCAGGTCATGCTGACAAGGAGGTTGACTTAGCTTCCATGGCTATAGCAACTGATTGATGACTTTGATGAATAACCTTAGACACGTGCGTAGTCATGCGCATTGGAATCCATTGGAATTCACTGGAATCCGAAAACCGATGGAAAGGAATGCTTGAGGCATTCATCATCTGCTTCTCCTTGCCACTATAGATTTTCATCGCCTCTAATGCTTCTACAACAACTGTAGAATATTCATAGGGGAGTCCTATGATCACATCCACCTTCAATCACAGTTCTTACATTGTCTTCTCAAGTCTAATTTAACGAGGTAAATGAAAGGATATGGGTTAAAAGTCATGTTTGAAAGGTTTTTTCCTTTTTTCTTACGAAAGAAGTGGAGAGAAAAGAAGCGAAAAGGAAGGAAACTGATACATATTTTTTCCTTCAAAATAGTCTTGTTTGACCAACATTGTTTTATAAAATAGTCTAAAGAATTTACTCTCCGTGTTTAAATCTAGACACAAGGACTCTGGTAGAGAAAGCTTACATAGATGCATGTTTCATGTGAACAATTCAACTAAACTTTCTTGTAAGATATAACGAACACACAAATATATTATAGATTAAAGCATAGATTAGAAAACATAAAGTTAAACGTGTCACATACTGTTCACACAAGTCACATGAATGATATATGCACTAGGACATTTTATTAAGAACATTAGATATGAACATGTTCGTCATATCGCCACGCTATTTGGTATGCCCCTTCCGGTAATTCCTTCTTCACTGCTAGGATATAGTAGGGTGTATGGTATCTTTACAAGTCCATTCCTATTCTTCAACCTCTCATCATTGTTCATCTTCACAATATTTTCCTCAATTTCTTTCAACTTCTTGCCAAACTTTTCAAACGCCATCAAAGGTTCTGCGTCCATTGTCCACTCAGGACACTCTCTTTGTCCGAGGTAGAGTTCATCCGACGTATGCCTTGACAATATTTCTATTAGAGAAATACTCAAAAGTGATTGTAGTTGTGGAGTGACGGTTTTCAGAAAAGCACTTTTGGGATCCTCTTTTAGCTCATCATACTCAGGAGTGTTTGGTTCAGGCATAAGCCTACGACTTAGAGTTGGACGATTAGGGGGATAACCCGCATAACCATATTGGCCATAGTTTACAGCTGCATGAAGAGCAGAAGCCACCCATATTATTATGGTGCAATTGTCAATCACATCTTGAATGGAGTTCATTTTAGGCCACCATGGCTCATCTTTGAGGTCGCCATGTCCCTCCTCTCGCAGTTCCTTCCACCATGATTGGAGTTCTGTATCGTTTTTCACCATGTCTTTGGTTTTGTAATAGAATTTACAGTAATCCTCAACCCATATTTTAATGACTGACCATATCTCAAGCCCATCAACAGCGTATGGGTAATCTTCAATCGTTAAACGAAGGCCATGGGGAGAACTTGAGTCTTCAACTGCCACTCCCCTATAAAGCAAAAAACATTTATAAGGAATAATAATACTAATACACTAACTAGTGCGAAAGTTTGCTTCTACAACTTTATGTCACGTTTTTCTCTTTTGAAGATAGGGAGTATGAACTTTTATATTAGTAGGTGAATTAGGATTTTGCTAAGTTTTTTTGAAAGTTCTTGTATTTCTACTCAATTTTCTACCCTGCTAGCGAACTAATGGAAAGTTCAAACAATGCTTTCGAGTTCACCAGTATGGTAATTACTTGAACTCGGTTTGCTTGTCAACCAAGTGAACTTGTGAAGCTCATTTGTAGTTACAAGAAACCCCTATACCAGCTAATCCGAACAAAAAATGTTATTATATATACGTCAGAGTGTAGTAGAAGAATCATATACCTTAATACAAGATCCACTGGAAGGGCTTGGTTTGGGAAAACCCAATTCTTATATATCTTGGAGGACATTTCAATTGAATATTTCCCAGTAAAGAAGCTTCTTTCAAGAATACCTTCACTATTAATCAAGATATTTCTAGCAGTGGCATTTATGTTCATTGTATCACGGAAATGAGGACGGAGAAGCTTGTTGATCGGATGGAGCGCACTTAGTTGGCGGTTTGTTGCTATTATGAATGGCTCAATAACAGCATGTGTATTCAACCTACAAAAAAGGAATTAGACAAGATGTTTATTAAAACAGTTGTAGAATTTAAGAGAATTTACTTATAAAGGGTTATTTTTTATTTGATTTGTAATTTACCAATGACTGATGAGTTGATGAACTCCAGAATCATTAACTGCTACATATGTTTTAGCCAACAGCCAAATTGCAGCTTCCACTCCATCTTTAGCAGGGGTGTACACTTTGCTAATGGCACCATATTCTTCACCATCAGGATGAGGCAAGCTTAACTCAATGGCAATTGGTTTCAAAGTCCCTTCATTTTGCAAAAACAACAGTGTTCTTGTGGCATAAACCTTGCTGGCTGTTGCGTTTATCCGATTCACATATGGCATCATTGAGTCATGATGATCCAATATGAATATCCTTTTTGCTTTTAGTGCCTGTACGTATGACAAATTCAAAAGATGTCTTAACCAAAACTACTTACAAGTGTATTAGACCCAACCAAGTAAACAAGCATAGGAAGTTACCTCATTCACTTCTAGACCTTCTAGTTGTTCCTGGATATGATGTGATCTTATTGAACTGTTTTGGTTACCGTAGAGTTTGGCGTCTAGCTTGCTTATAGGAGGGAAAACCTAAAATTTTGAATTTTTAAAATGCTATTGACAACCAAGTAGTTCTGTTTATTTTGTTTGCCTAAACAGATAACATAAATAACTAACTAATCAAGTTTCACAAGTTTACTTTCAGCAGTTGAATGGAAACCGGATTAACCCCAGCGATCATTTCCCTTGCAAATTCTTCATCGGTGCTCCAAGCGGACAAGTTATCTAGAATACACATCATAAGTTATGTTGGAATCAGTAATCGTTAAAATTCACCAACTTGTACATTTTGTACTTAATAATAATAATAATGGAGTCATTGAAATGGTACCTCGGATGACTTGTGGTGTCGAGTATTTGAGAAGCCCTTCGCCATCTGATCGAACAAGCTCTTTAAAAAATTGTAAAGGAATTTTGTCAAGTGCCGGGCCTTGTGGAAGCTTTATTCCTCCATTAAAAAGCTTCAGGAAATCTTCAAATGTGTCAAATTCATCTACGGTGTCATCAAATAGTGCCTCAAACTCGGGAAGAAGGAATTTAAGGATGGCTTCTAGTCCTTGAGCCAGAAAATCGGACATCCTCAAATGTCCAAATCGCTCATCTCTTGGAACATATATATTCAAAAAATCTATAAGAGAAAGCCTGCTCTCAGTTTTTGGGTCTGTCAAAACCAAAAACAAGACATGTTAGCATATCCTCAATTTGAACTTCATTAGTCGTTTGATAATATTAAGTGCTTCAATCTAGGTGACCTGATTCAGTTGGTTTTCTTCCTGTTCTACCCCTTCGAGGGTACGGGTATTCAGAGGACCCTCCAATAACCGGGCGCACTTTATCCGCATCATCTGGCTCTCCCAAATCATTATAATAAGCATAGTCGTAAACCCTATCCCACTCCTCAAGCATCCCAGTCCCATTTCCTCTAAGTACTAGCATCTCTTCCTCTCTATATGGACGCAACAGTTCAGGTGTCTCACCAGGAAGATATGCCTGCATTTATTATCACCGCATGATCAGTAAATACTACTATAAATTTAACACCTATCTTTCTATGAAGCCAGACTATGTTGTTATGGGTACCTGATTAGCAAAGAATACGCGATCTTTCGTGTACTTCTTTGCGGGATAAACCCATGAGTTACAAACAAAATGCACTTGGCCATGACCAGGAACATTTTCAAGAGTGAGTGTCATAAGATAAAATTCACTGTGGTGAAGATTTTGGACCAGACAGCCTCCTGGAAGTCCAATCTCTTCATCCCAATCAAATGTGACTTCATATGTTGATTCCCCAGCAGTGAGGGGGGTAATAGTGCTAATCCAATCCTCCAAGATTGCGGGTTTTCCAAGCTTCCCTCTCAACCTTTTTCCTGTAACAGAAAGTCCATATAAGTAGAACATGTAGTGTTAACTACAACCTTACTATAGTACAATTTATTAACTGATGTAGCTTTATCATGTCATATGGCATTAACTAGTATGTCTAGCTAATTCTACTTCAATAAATTGTTTAAAATTCAAGTAAATAATTCATAATAAGTACTAAAACCTATTGATACTAACAAAAAAAATGAATTATCAGTATATTTATTCATCAGGAGCAGTGATGGATCAGACACGTCATTTTGATTACATTTGAAACTTAATTCTTTGTTGTGGTGCTTTTTAACTTAGCTCGAAAATTTTATTGTTTATTTATAACTGTTATACCTGGCTAATATATATTGCCATCTGCATCTAATAATGGCATCTACATGTGTCAAACGTTTGCAAATTGTAGTGATAATTGATTCAGTCCACTTGGTGGCAGCTATGATGAATTAAGATATTTATGTCCAAAACCAAACTTAATATACCTGTAACATCAGTATATTAGGGGACAAAGACTTGAAACTAGAGTTATCATTTAACAAGCATTTTTGTTAATGCACCTTCACATGGAGATGTATTATAAATATAATACCAAAAGTACTTTTAACATATCTTATAATTTTGTCTTTTACATGTTAAGAATGTTCACATTTAGTGCTTGGATCGACTTGATAACGCCTTTGAAGCAGGCTTAATTAACAAAAATTTAAAACCATGAAGGCAATAAAAAAAATATAAAGTCAAATAGTTCACATATGAAACCTCGGACTAATTATAGCTGATCATCTTTGAAAACAAGGAGTAGTTAATTTTTTCATGTGCAATTATATTTATATATTCGTAGAAGGTTTGTGTATGTCACGTATATTATATATAAATTTACAGTGACCATTTAGGCGTACATTATTACTTGAATAATTTCAACTTTTCAAGAAAGCCATCTATAGAGGGGGTTATAAATGATGAAAGCCCCCGTTTGAAAAAGAGTATTTGCATTAGCATGTGTTAGTCAATATCGAAGTTCACTTATCGTGGATCTTATTGAAGAAAAGTTATAATCTAAGCATAACCCTTAAGATTGTTAGATCCGTCGTGTATGCTCCGACAAAGAAGATTTGCTTGTAGTTTTTTACTTTATAGAACAAAGAAGATTAGGTAAAATGACAAACTAATAAATGTGAGCAAACATAAAATCAAATATTGTTTGTGCGGATACCGGCCTCTTCAATATAGGCTAAACCAAAGTCAAAAAAACAAACCTGAGGATCCGCTATCAGCATGAGTTATACTAATGAGCTGAATAGAGATATGATTTCCCAACAACTCATGAGCTCGATCCATAACCGATGCGCCCACTTCATTGAAATCGAGCACGTTCTTCTTCATCAATACCACTTTCCCTTTAACCGTCGTCTTGTTCTTCCCATGATTCTCTCCCAGCACCAAATTTGCAACCTTATGCAACATGTTATCCATGCACGTACAATGAGCTTAAGCCTGTAGCAGCTTGCAGATGAATGTAGATATATGATATAAAACTCAAAAAGGGTACAAGTTGATATTTATAGGCTTGAATTATGCATTGGTCTACTTTGAGGATAAATATGACCGTGTCACTAATCAACGGCTTCCGATAAATGATTTGGACATAAATATCTTGATTCATTATTGGTGTGCTTCTCTTTCTAATTAATATGTTACAAGTGGATATATATGGTGAGCTAGCTAGGATCATTACTAGCTACATATTAAATTATTACAAGGACAAAAGTAATATATCTAAATCGTTCATAGTGTATTTTTATAATGTACGTGTTTCTTGTGTAGCTAATTATGTAAATAATGTTGGCGTAATTCTGATAAGATAATTTAGGAGGCGATATATTAAGAAACGAGATAAGGATCCTGTGATAACAATGGAGTTTATCTTATTTTCCTTAAATTAAGTATATCAGTTTGTTTAATTGTTTTTGCTTATCTTCGATTATTTGACAACAATTGAGTTTATCTTAGTTTTAGAGTTGTGCGCAAAACATACCTTACCCTCTTCTTAACTAATCTATTACATATATTACTACTACAAAAACAAGATCATTTACAACGGTTATTTATATGTTTTAAACAGTTCTAGAACCATTTTAAATTAATACGTTTTAAAAGGTCCTTAACCGCATTAAAAGAAACTAGACACGCTTTAAAAGAACTTTTAAAAATAAAATTAATATTAACCGCCTTAATTAAAACACAATTGTTTTAAAAGGATTACCAAAATATTACTCTAATTTAAATACAACGGTTCATTATGGAACAATTACAACGTATTTTAATTAAATTTGGTGGCCTTAAAAAAACAAAACCGTTATAAAAGATTACCTAAACCAATTCAAATGCAGCGGCACGTTGCGTTTATTATTTAATTAATTATAATTTAATTTTTTTTGAACGACTAATTTGGATCACTCACGGACCACTGGAGTATAATCGTGCTACCAGTGATACCACGCGATCATATCCACCACCAAGCCACCAACAAGAGGAAACTCAATATTTGAGAAAACCCCCCTCTTGTGAAATTCAATTAAATTTATAATTCATTTACATGCTAAATAATAAAATATTTAAACCAATTATATTTTAAGGAAACAACCACAAACTTTATATATAATCTAGACCCAATTACAAATTTTGTCCTTTAAAATAAGACGAATTACGGTTCGTGTCCTTTTTTTAGTTTCCTTGCAGGCGGTGTACTTTAAACTTTTTTTTCCTACAAGTTTTGTCCTTTACGCTAACTGGGTTAGAAAAAGTCAGTTAAATCCCATCACGTGAGGCACATGTGAGGGTAGTTTTGTCCTTTCATATATCTCTGCAACTAAACCCCCCTTTATCAGTCTTCCCCCTCCCTTTCAATCGATTCATTTCCCAGCGATTAAAAACCCTCGTATCCGACTCGACTCAACAACCGACAGTTAATACCTTAAATTGCACATCATTCTCAAAACTTAAAAACGTAAGATGGATGATCCTCCTCCTCCTCGATTCTACATTCGTGAAGCTGATGAACAATCAAATGCTGATGCGTTTTATGGTAAGTTAAAACTTTAGGGTTTATAATTTTAGAGTTTATAATTGGGTTTATTTAACTAACAGCTGTTTAATCTTGTTTGTGTAGTAAATAATCCACATTTGTTCACGATCAAGCTGCACCATGGTGGCAGTTTCACCAAATTTCCTGGACGGGTTTATAACAGAGCCGTTGTCCATTTTGTTGACATGCTAGATATTTACAAGTTTTCAGTTCACGAGCTTGATCGAATCTTGCTTGAATTATCCTATCCTACAGATAAGGTTAGATTCTACCATTATGTAGTACCGGGTTCAGAATTGGATTGGGGGCTTAGAGCTTTGGGAAGTGATGATGATGTTAGGGGATTTGCTAAGTATATTGGAGCTTTTAATCAGTTAATGAATGTGTATGTTGAGCATGAGTTCACCTCTGTACACACATACTTCTGCTCACCCTCAAAGTTTACCATTGAAGAGATAACAGATGAGGAGTTTCTTGCAAGTGAGGTCGTACTAGATAAAGCAAACTAGGTTAAGAAAAGGTTGTTGTTGGAATGGCAAGATAGTACAAATGAGGTTGTTGTTCAAATGGTAGTTGTGGAACAAGACAAACAGGATGCAAATGTGAATGTTCAAGAAGAGAATAATGTTGGTGTTGTTGAACAACAAGACCAGATTGATATATGTCATGAGGATCCAGAATTTGACCCTATGTTTGGAGAGGATGCTTTTGGTGTGCAACCTATAAATGAGGTGGAGATTGATTACAATGGTGATGTAGATGGAGGTGGGGATGGAGGTGGATATGGTGTGCAACCTACAAATGAGGTGGATATGGATTACAATGGAGGTGGGGATGGAGGTGGGGATGGAGATAGTGAAGATTCTTCAATTTCAGATGAAGAAAGTGGAGATGAGTCTTCAAGTTCAGATGAAAGTGGAACTGATGATAGTAGGGATTCTAACTATGAAATGAGAGATGAGAGTTCTGATGATGATGAACATCTAGAGGGTTGTCCAGTTAAGAAACCAAAGAATGTGAAGAAATCTAAGAACAAAAAGAAATCTAAAAATGTTAAGAAAACTAGGGATGGTGATGAAGATTCAGAAAGTGATTCAGATAGTGACTTCAACTATGAAGATGGTGAAACACATGATGTAGATGTAGATATGAGGGATTTCAGACTGCATACTGATTTTGAAGTTGAACAGCGGGATGCAAATTGTAGTTTAGAGGGTTTGGACATAGAAATGGATAATGTGATGTTGGATAATGATAGGATGTATAATGAGTGTCACACCCTCAAAATCCACTAACGGAGTTTTACCGTCAGAGGGTGTGAACTGGCAGAATCGGAATCATTAGTTATAACCAAACCAAAGAAAAACGTTTAAATGAAAGTAAGTGCGGAAGCGTAAAACCTTAATTCAAAAGTTGCGTCACGCAGGACGACTTAAAACCAAATGTAACTGTTAAAATTAAGTTTGCAGAATAAAAGTGTTTTCATTAATGCATGCTCCTAAACCGCGCGCCCGCCTCGGCTACCTGAGAATAACATACTAAAAGTGTTAACACAAGGTTGGTGAGTTCACAAGTAAAATAAGATAAATCGTTTAGCGTTTTGCGTAACCTCGTTACGACGTTTAAATGTTGCGTAACCCCGTTACGACGTTTGAGTGTGTTACCACGTTACAGCGTTTGAGTGTGTAACTACGTTACAGCGTTTGAGTGTGTAACTACGTTACAGCGTTTAAGTGTGTAACCACGTTACAGCGTTTAAGTGTTTTGCATTACCAGATAGTGTTATGTCAAATTATATATCGATAGGTAGCTAATCTATACAACAAGTATCGCTAAGTGGTTCGCGACCGAAGCTGACTGTTTATCAAGTGCCCGTCACCAGGTCCTCCAGACCATGGTAAGTGTTAGCCAAAATTTACACCCACTCAACCTCCAGTTGAGCTTAGCGTCGGGTGGGGTTTGTCAAACCCAGTAGTACTACCCAAAAGTGACTCGCTATTCCAGGGTGAGACTTTGAGTAACACTCGATCGTTTACTTGAAATTCGAGAGGTTTTCGGCGCTTGTCGGCGTAACTCTTTTGGCGATCTCGTGCTGCTGCCATGCGATTTCGGATTTGAACAATCTTTTCCGAGGTTTCGAGTACCAGTTCCGGACCAGTGATTTGGCTATCACCCACCTCTGCCCAGCAGAGTGGTGATCGACACTTCCGTCCGTACAGCGCTTCAAACGGCGCTACCTTAATACTTGCGTGGTAGCTGTTATTATACGAAAACTCTACCAAGGGTAAGTGGGGTTCCCAACTTTTTCCGAAATCTAAGACGCATGCACGCAACATATCCTCCAGGGTCTGAATAGTCCGTTCACTTTGCCCATCCGTCTGAGGATGGTATGCGGTACTCATATCGAGACGTGTGCCCAGTGCGCTTTGCAGCGACTTCCAAAAGTGTGAGGTAAAACGAGAATCTCGATCGGAAATGATCGAGACAGGCACTCCGTGTCTCGACACTACTTCCTTCATGTAGACACGAGTCAGTCTTTCCATTTTGTCTGTTTCCTTAATCGCTAGGAAGTGCGCCGATTTAGTCAACCGGTCAACGATCACCCAGATGGTATCGCATCCCGTCGGTGTTTTAGGCAAACCCGTAATAAAGTCCATTGAGATGTGTTCCCATTTCCACATTGGGAGTTCCGGTTGTTGCAGTAGACCAGATGGTTTCTGGTATTCTATCTTGACTCTGGCACAAGTCAAGCATTTGCTCACGTAGGTGGCAATGTCGGCTTTCATGTTCGGCCACCAGTAAAGTTCCTTTAAATCATGATACATTTTATCTGAGCCAGGGTGGATAGAATATCGGGACTTGTGAGCTTCGTCCATCACTAGAGTTCTCAATTCTCCGTATCGTGGAACCCAAATCCGGTTCTCAAAATATCGGACCCCGTCCGATCTGGTTTCAAGTTGCTTGCTCATGCCCCGCATGAGTTCCGATGGAAGATTATCATCTTTCAACGCTTCCAGTTGCGCATCGCGAATCTGATCGGGTAAGCTGGCATGAATCGTAAGTTGCAATGCTCTCACCCGTCTGGGTTTATCTGTTTCTTTTCTGCTGAGGGCGTCGGCCACCACATTGGCCTTGCCAGGGTGGTACTTGATGGCACAATCGTAATCTTTAAGCAGCTCGACCCAACGACGCTGTCGCATGTTCAGCTCCTTCTGATCGTAGATATGTTGGAGACTCTTGTGGTCGGTGTAAATGGTAAACTTGGTACCGTACAAGTAATGCCTCCATATCTTAAGAGCAAACACTACAGCTCCGAGTTCCAAATCGTGGGTCGTGTAGTTCTTCTCGTGAACCCGTAGTTGTCTAGAGGCGTAGGCTATAACCTTCTCGAGTTGCATCAGCACACAACCGAGACCTTGTATAGATGCGTCACAGTGTACCTCAAAGTTTTCCGTTCCCTCGGGGAGAGCTAAAATAGGGGCGCTACAAAGCTTGGTTTTCAACAGTTGAAAAGCGGATTCTTGCGCGTCACCCCAGTTGTACTTAGTGCCCTTGTGAGTCAAAGCGGTGAGGGGTTGAGCAATCTTTGAAAATCCCTCGATGAAACGCCGATAGTAGCCGGCCAGTCCTAGGAATTGTCGCACCTCAGTCGGAGTCTTAGGTGCTTCCCAGTTTTTGATGGCCTCTACCTTACCGGGATCGACATGGATACCATTCTCGTTGATCACATGTCCTAAAAAGTGAACCTCGCGAAGCCAGAATTCACATTTCGAGAGTTTAGCATACAGTTGTTCCTTCTTCAGTAGTTCCAGAATTATCCTTAAGTGCTCTTCGTGGTCAGTCTCGTTCTTGGAATAGACGAGAATATCATCGATGAAAACAATCACGAACTTGTCGAGGTACGCCTTGCATACTCGATTCATGAGATCCATAAATACGGCTGGTGCGTTGGTTAGGCCAAAAGGCATAACCGAAAACTCGTAGTGACCATACCGTGTTCTGAAAGCCGTTTTTGAAATATCTTCTTCGCGCACTCTCAGCTGGTGATAACCGGATCGTAGATCGATCTTTGAGTAGTAACTCGATCCCTGAAGCTGGTCAAACAAATCATCAATTCGGGGTAAAGGATAACGGTTCTTGACCGTCATCTTGTTCAACTCCCGGTAGTCGATGCACATTCGGAAAGTCCCGTCTTTCTTTCGGACAAACAAGACAGGGGCTCCCCATGGCGATGATTTAGGTCGGATAAAACCTTTATCCAACAAATCTTGCAACTGGGTGGACAACTCCTGAAGTTCCGCCGGTGCGAGCCGATACGGGGCTCGTGCTATGGGTGCTGCACCGGGTGTCAACTCGATCTGAAATTCGACTTGACGAATAGGAGGGAGTCCAGGTAAATCCTCCGGGAAAACTTCCGGGAAGTCTCGCACAACCGGTATGTCTTCAATTCGTTTCTCCTCCGCGGGTTTCTCAACAATCTGCGCCAAAATTGCCGGATGACCCTTTCGTAAATACTTCTGTGCCTTCATAAGGGTAATGACGCTGGTGGTCATGCCGCTTCTCTCGCCTCGGACCGAAATGATCTCGCCAGAAGGGGTGGTAATATGGACTATCTTATCATGGCATATAATCTCCGCTCGGTTCTCGGATAACCAGTCCATGCCGACAACGACATCGAAACTACTAAGCGTAAAAGGAATAAGGTCGATGTCAAAGACATGACCTGACAGTTTCAACTTACATCCCGCAAGTATATGAGTTGTTATTACAGTTTTACCGTTAGCTAATTCAACAGGAAACTTAGCGTCTAACGGGGTTGGAGTAAGGTTTAAAAGTTGGCTAAAGGCCTTTGACACAAAACTCCTATCAGCTCCAGTGTCAAACAAAACAGAAGCAAAACAATCGTTTACAGGGAACTTACCAGACACCACATGCGGATCTCTGCGGGCTTGACCTGATCCAATCACAAACGCTCTTCCTTTGCCATTTCCTCCACCATTACTGCCACTTCCATTGCCCCCATTGTTGTCATTATGTTTCAGCTTGGGGCAATCCTTCCGGAAATGACCTTCCTGTCCACATTCAAAACATCCCTTAGTCGTCATCGGTGGCTTAGGAGCACCCTTCGCCGCAAGGTCTCCTCTACATTCCTTCGCTTGATGACCTATCTTTTCGCATCTTTGACACTTGACACGGTCACATTGACCAACATGATGAAAGTTGCACCTGTTGCACTTTGGATATTTCCCAACATATCCGCTCGAAACCTGCCCGCTACCGTTGTTGTTGTTGTTGTGATTCTGAGTGTTGAAACTCCGAGTAAATTCGGGCTTACGGTAGTGGTGTTGCGGTGGGAGGTTTGAGGAAGAAGATCTGGTGTTGTCAAACTTTCTCTTCCCGCTGTTCGGGTTGCTGTTGTTGTTACTGTTGCTGACGTGGTCATTACTCGGGTTGTCACGGGCTTTAACAGTCGAACCCCTCGGTGGTAACGCACCCTGGGTCAAAGCCTGATCCGTCAGTTTGTGAGCCAAACGGATCGCTTGTTGGATCGTGGCTGGTCTGGAAGACGTCACCATACCCTGAATCTGTGGTGCTAACCCATCAATGTACATCTCTATTCTCTTGCTCGGCGGATCCACCATCCGCGGACACATCACTGCCAACTCGTGCGAACGAGTAGTGTAGCTTTCAATCTCTGAACCCACCATTTTCAACGACCAAAACTCCGACTCTAACTTCGAAATTTCTTCCCTCGGACAGTACTCCTCTCGCATCATGTTTTTGAACTCCTCCCAGTTCATCGCGTTAGCCAGTTCCAATCCAAGGATCTGGACGTTCGAATTCCACCAAGTGAGGGCGGAATCCTCAAGTGTCCCAGCAGCGAATTTGACCCTACTGGCAGGGGGACAATTACACATCTCAAAGGCCGACTCGGCCTTCTCAGCCCAACGCAGGAAGCCTATAGCTCCCTCAGTGCCCTTAAACGTACTGGGCTTGCAGTCTAAGTAGTTCTTGAAGGTACATGCTCCATTCGGACCTCCTGTTTGATTTTGAACGTGTGCAGCTAAAGCGGCAGCAACATGGTCATTCAGCAGGGTTTGGAGTTCAGCTGCAGTCATGCTGATGTTACCTCGTCCTCGTCCAGCGTTTCTTCCGGCCATTTCCTAGAATCATAGTATAAAACGTGAATTTTTCTTTCATATACAACACACCATACATGTAATAAAAGATAGGTAAGAAAAAAAAAACAACATCACATCACAACCACTTATTAGTCTAACTAAATTCATGATTAAAACCATTGTATTCGCTACAAAGTATTTCCAATCAATCCTTAAAATTATAGAAAAATAATAGTTCGGATGGAGACAACCCCTCCATCTAAGTGTCATCCTCACTAGATGTCGTCATCTGAGGACACCTCTGAATGTGCCTCCTCCTCAGCTGGTTCCTCCTCGGGCTCCTCTTCGGGATCTTCCTCGGGATCCTCCTCAGGCTCCTCTTCGGGATCTTCTTCAGGTTCTACATCAGGCTCTGCCTCGGGCTCTGCCTCAGGTTCTGCTACGTTCTGGGCAAGTTGCATTTGTAGGATATCGCCACGTTCTAAGGCTATTTCGGTTCGGGTCCTTGCTTCTTGGAGTTGCTCTTGCAAGTCTATCATCTCGGCTTGCATCTTCATCATAACCTTGGTTTGTTGCTCACTAGTCTCTTGCATTTCTTTCATTGCCGCTGCCATGCGGGCAATCTCCTCCTGAGTCTCGGTTCCATCTTTAAACAGTCTGGCAACATTTTCTCTAGTGTAGCGCATGTAACCCACATCACGCTCCAAACAAGAAACGACAGCTGCGATAACTCGCTCTACAGGTTCGGTTATAGGTGGTAGAGTGTTAGGGTAAGCAGGGTGGTTCGGGTGAGGCAATGGGGGAACTTGTTCACGGTAGACCATACGTCTGATCATGTTGGGGTACCATTCCCAGCTAACGTTGTTGTCATACAAGCCTCCGGATAGGCGGTACCTCTTTGGTGCAGGAGCTTCGAGTTCCGGGACTACACGGGGTGGCGAGGCAGTAGGTAACTGCGGTTCCTTCCCGTGAGCATGCGTCATCGAATCGGATGATGATGAGGGTGGCGTCGACATTCCTACAGGTAAGCCGGGTATATGCGCGCGTATGAGTGAAGGAGATAAGGAAATAAGATTTCAAGACTACACAAACCTATGCAGTGCGTATCATTATAACTAATGGGTCGTCGCGGTTATAGTCTAGTATGCATGCAGTTTCTAGTTCGCTATAACCAATGGCTCTGATACCAATCTGTCACACCCTCAAAATCCACTAACGGAGTTTTACCGTCAGAGGGTGTGAACTGGCAGGATCGGAATCATTAGTTATAACCAAACCAAAGAAAAACGTTTAAATGAAAGTAAGTGCGGAAGCGTAAAACCTTAATTCAAAAGTTGCGTCACGCAGGACGACTTAAAACCAAATGTAACTGTTAAAATTAAGTTTGCAGAATAAAAGTGTTTTCATTAATGCATGCTCCTAAACCGCGCGCCCGCCTCGGCTACCTGAGAATAACATACTAAAAGTGTCAACACAAGGTTGGTGAGTTCACAAGTAAAATAAGATAAATCGTTTAGCGTTTTGCGTAACCTCGTTACGACGTTTAAATGTTGCGTAACCCCGTTACGACGTTTGAGTGTGTTACCACGTTACAGCGTTTGAGTGTGTAACTACGTTACAGCGTTTGAGTGTGTAACTACGTTACAGCGTTTAAGTGTGTAACCACGTTACAGCGTTTAAGTGTTTTGCATTACCAGATAGTGTTATGTCAAATTATATATCGATAGGTAGCTAATCTATACAACAAGTATCGCTAAGTGGTTCGCGACCGAAGCTGACTGTTTATCAAGTGCCCGTCACCAGGTCCTCCAGACCATGGTAAGTGTTAGCCAAAATTTACACCCACTCAACCTCCAGTTGAGCTTAGCGTCGGGTGGGGTTTGTCAAACCCAGTAGTACTACCCAAAAGTGACTCGCTATTCCAAATATTAACCGGTCCGATGTGTGGGACTTCAAATGTTACGTATGCCGCTTAGCCTTTACAAGTGATATATAATTTATAACAAAATCTTTCATATGCGTTTATCTCAGAAAATATGTTTATCGGAGTATGTTATCTCCCCCAAGTGAAAAACGTTTGAAAACAGTTTAAGAGTGGGGTAAGTGAACTCACTGTTTGCGAAGAATATCCGATCTAGATCACCGAGTGATGCGCGTCGTAGAAAACTCTCTAGCGTTCTAAAATAACAAAGAGATTTTCTAAGTATCGGAATGTTTAACGAGTCTCTAGACTCGGCACATAATACCTATGTACGTAACATGTTTCGTGTTTCGTTTGTGAATCGTGTGTGACTTAAACAAGTAAAATTGTGATACGATACATGAGTGAGCAATTACTTTCGTGTCACGTATTAATAACATACTTATTAGCAATTATTCCCGTAGGGGCATTTTGGTCAACAAACAAAGACTAACTAACCATTATTCCCCATAAGGGCAATTTGGTCAATTCATGGCAATCAACTAGCAACTATTCCCCGCAAGGGTATTTTGGTCAAAATACAACAATTATATAAAAACTATCATATTTCATGCATTCCTATACAACTCAGCAGCTAGTTTCGTTATGACAGAATTTCTACTTGAAAGATTGCACTAGTTTACCGATTATAACGTCTCAATTAATTTACCAAAAATTACCACAGGAGCATACATATCTTAGGTTTCCAGAACATCTTTTATCTTATTTTTATTCCATATAGATTGTTCATAATGATCAAAACATTACAGCTAACTTATATCAGTCAGATTCATGCACATCAGAATGTTATTTGCAATTCCCGTT
Organism: Bidens hawaiensis; assembly: GCF_021521415.1. Lineage (NCBI taxonomy): Eukaryota > Viridiplantae > Streptophyta > Magnoliopsida > Asterales > Asteraceae > Bidens > Bidens hawaiensis. The sequence continues at coordinate 270,840 of NW_027494363.1, forward strand.
AAACGAAAAATCCAATAAATGCAAGACCACTTGGGTTTGGTTCCTAACTCAGTGAGTCAACCTCCAGAAGTGGAACCAACCCAATTGGTCTCGTAGTTCATGAGATATAACATTTACAACATAACCTAACAGCAGGTCTAACAGCTCAGCTTTGCATCACGTTTTTGTAAAATCATAAAAGTATACTTCCACTTATCCAAAAATTACGAATTTATACTTCATAGAAACTAGACTCAACCTAGTTTACTGCAGTACCCACAATCTCAATCAATTTTCACGTTTACACTTCGTTACAGTCAGTTAAACATCGTATATACGTTCTGTCCAGAATCTGTTCACATCAAAACTCATCATAATAACAATCTATGAACTATCATGTATCCATATAACCCTCTAGACACTATAACTACTATCCATGCATATCAATCACACCATACATACAAGATTAGGGTTTGTGTTTTAATTCAAATCAAGAACAACAATCAATCATGTATCAATATCAATCTAGTTATCAATCTATTATCCAACTAACAAGAATCATAACAATCACATACATACAAGATCGGCCGATTTAGGGTTTTCACACAACCCATCAAACATCAAAATTAAACAACAAAGAGGTAAGAGATGATCAAGTATACCTTCCTAGCACCTAGTTCTTGGATTAATCTCTTGATTTGAGGTGTATATGTGTGTGATGGTGGACGGCAGCCGTGGGTCAAGAGAGGGAGAGAGAGCCGATCGGTGGTGTTGTAGGTTTAGAATAATAGGTTAGGGTTTGTTTATTAGTGATATATTTATAAACAAACAAGTTACACTCTAGTCCTTCTACTTTCAAGTGTTGTTTTTCTAGAACATTCTATCCTAACTTGCACATAATCATGACAATAATATAACACATAATCCTAACACATAGTTATCACATCATTAGTGTTTTAGTGTGCTTCGTTTATTCCTCAATCGTTTGCGTTTCGGTGCAAATCCCGAAAGACTACTACACATGTAGTAAGTGTTAAGCGTCATTTAAACCCTAGTTTAAATGTAATGAAGTATGCGTTATAGATTCAACGATCTTAAAGTTTGAATTAACGGAGTTGAGTTAACGAGGTTAACCTGAAATTGACGATTGTCACAATGAGAAACAAAGAAATGAGGGGGACATGGATTATCTTTTCCATGTGGGACAAGTTTTTGGTACAAAAGCAGAAGTGAAGGATATGATCAAGGCACATGCAGTTGAAACAAGAAGACAAATTAGGATAAGAAAAGATGATTTGGTAATGGTGAGGGCTGTGTGTGAAGGAGATATGGAAGATGGGTCCCACATGCAGGGGGTTGGATCTAGCAGTGCTAATAAAGATGAGGGACCAGTCCAGAAAAGTATTGGGGGTAGGGGAAAAAGGAAAGACCCACTTGTTATTAGATGCCCTTGGGTACTGTTGTTGTCATACCAAAAGAGAACAGCTTCATGGAAAATTACAAGGTTGATAAATGAACATAAATGCCTTCAATCTAGGGAAATTTATGCTTGCACAGCCGGGTTCCTCTCAAACCATTTGGTTACTGATCTTCAAGATGACCCAAAGCTGAAAGTTAAATCCATCAAAGAAAGGTTTCAAAGGAGGTTTGAAGTTGGTGTGTCTGAGATGAAAGCTTATAGGGCAAAGATGTTGGCCAGGGAACATATAATTGGAAATTTCAGAGGCCAATATGGGTTATTGAGGGATTATATTGAAGAGTTGAAGAGGACTAATCCAGATACAACAGTGAAGCTTGAATTAGAAGAATGCTCAGATCCAACATCTGAGACAAGACAATTCAAGAGGATATACATCTGTTTGGGGTCTTTGAAAAAGGGGTTCAAAGCAATAGGTAGGGATCTGTTGGGACTGGATGGGGCTTTCCTTAAAAGTGCTTGGCCTGGTCAACTTTTAACAGCAGTTGCTCTAGATCCAAACAATGGATACTACCCTGTTGCATATGCTGTAGTTGAAGCTGAAACATTGAACTCTTGGGAATGGTTCTTGGAATGCCTTGGTGATGACTTGGATATAAACAACAGATCCAAGTTTACCTTTATGAGTGACAGGCAAAAGGGTCTTATACAGGCTGTAGATAAGTTGTTTCCTTCTGCAGAGCATAGGTTTTGTGTGAGGCACATTGAAGATAACCTAAGATCACTCTTCAAAGGAAAGCTTTTAAGGGATGCTCTTTGGAAGCTGGCTAGATGTACATCACTTACACACTATAAGAGAGAGATGAACAACCTAAAAAACTTGAACAAAAGGTGTCATCTTTGGGTATCTAAGATCCCACCAGAAACATGGTCAAGGTCACACTTCTCTGGTAAGTTTTTAATTTTGTATCCTTTATTCTCTCATAACTTTCAAGTTTTGTCCTTTATCTGTTGTGTTTTGTTATAATAGGTAGAGCTATGTCTGATGTGTTGACCAACAACATGTGTGAATGTTTCAATTCAAAGCTGGTAGATGGAAGGGACAAACCTATTATCACATTGCTGGAATACATCAGAGAATATGTGATGAGGAAGATTGTTACTGTGTTGAAGGTAATTGATAGGTCATCAGGGTTACTAACACCATATGCTACACAAATTATGGAGTCAGTGAAGAAGGAAGCAAGCAGGTGAATTGTATGTGAATATTTACTTGTCTTGTAAATGATGTGAATGGTTTACATATTTGAATGATAGGTACTCTGTGCATTGGAATTGTGAGGATCATTATCAGGTAACAGGTCCATGTGGTGATCAGTGTGTAGTGAACATGAGCACAAGTACATGTGCATGTAGGAGATGGGAGATAACTGGGATACCTTGTAGACATGTGGTGGCATGTATTTGGGTGAAGGGTGCACATGACAGATCTGTTGGCAGGCCAGAAACATTTGTCAAACCAATTTACACAATGGATAGGTGGAAGGCAGTGTATAGCTACAAGGTTTATCCCATCAATGGTATGAGTATGTGGCCCACATCACAAGTCCCAATCCAGATCACAGCTCCTAAATTCAAAAAGCAAACTGGAAGGCCAAAGAAATCAAGGAAAAAGTCAGCAGTGGAAAGGGAAGATGGTGGTTCAAGGAAAAAGTCAAAGGTTGATGCAAAGGGCAAGGGAAAGGTTGATGCAAAGGGTAAGGGAAAGGCTGTGGGGGGTGAAGGTCAGAAAGTGAAGGCAGTGAGAAAGACAAAGCCAAAAGGATCAAACACTTGTGGGACATGTGGTCAAAAGGGTCACAACAAGAGATCATGCATGAAAAATCTTACTGATTAATGTGCCTACTATTTAACTGTTTTTGTAGTTTTTATGACTTTATGGTATGGATATTTTTAAGTTAGACTTTTTTTCAAGTTTTTCATGGTATGGATGTATTAAGTTGTTGTCTGGACTAATATTGCTTTAAGTTGTTGACTTTAATATGGTTGATTAATGTTTAGTAGTTGTTAAATGACAAGTAGCTTTTAATATGGTTGTTCATTATTTAACTTGGTTGTTGTTTGCATTTATGGTTGTTGGTAATGGTTGTGCAGAACTGCAGATGGATCAGATGTTACTTATTTTAAGGGTTTGGACATATTTGCCCTTGGATCAGATTTTACATAATTTAATGGTTTGGCAGATGGATGTTTGTGCAGATGACTCATTCATCTTTTGTGCATATTGTGCAGTTTTTACTTATTTGCCCTTGGATCAGATCAGATCATATTATGCAGTATTCATCTCTTGGTTTATGGTTTATGGATGTTGTAGATGGATGTGTAGATAGTGCACAATGTGCAGATTGTGCATCATGTGTAGATAGTGCACAATGTGCAAATTGTGTATAGCATCCATCCAAAAGTCCAAAATAAACTAACCAAAGATCCAAATTAAATCCAAAATAAACTGATGATACATTGCTTAAAAGGGATCCAAAATTACATCCAAAATAAAGTAAAAATACATAATACTTAAACTGCATAAAGTCCTAAATTAACTAATAAAGTCAAAATACAAATAGTCAACAACTTCAAATTCAGTCAACTAGTTACATTTTCATTGCAATTACAATTGCAATGAAAATGATCCAACTAATGACCTATCTGTTCTTCATCTTCCTTGCTTGTTCTTTATAACTCTCTAAACTTTGTTCAACCTTGTTTTTCGACTTCAATAAGCCCGGGATAATCTCCAATGCCCGTTCACACATTGGTGGGTCACGCCATCCAAGAAAGAGGCAATCCGATGTCTGGAAAAGAGGAGAAACATGAAGTATAAACAATTGACTGGAACTTAAATCGAATTACACACTTACCATGTCCGGACAAGAGAAAAACCGACGACCTGGATTTCTATCAGTCCATGAAGTTCGAACAACTGCTACCTTGCCACAAACACAGTAAGCCATCATCAATTGAGCCCTGGTATTTGAATTTCGCATCGAGCCCTAATTGATTGAAGCCCTAATCGTACCCTGATCGATTGAAGGTGGGGTTGGGTTAAAAAGAGGGGGAAGACTGATAAAGGGGGGTTTAGTTGCAGAGATATATGAAAGGACAAAACTACCCTCACATGTGCCTCACGTGATGGGATTTAACTGACTTTTTCTAACCCAGTTAGCGTAAAGGACAAAACTTGTAGGAAAAAAAGTTTAAAGTACACCGCCTGCAAGGAAACTAAAAAAAGGACACGAACCGTAATTCTTCTTATTTTAAAGGAGAAAATTTGTAATTGGGTCTATAATCTAAAACCAGCAAATCACGATTTCAAATATATAGATGTCACCAAATATAAATATGTATTTTGTTTCTATACAACTCTTGTCTTGCATTATATATTTACTTACATTTACAAATATAAATGTGTCCTGCCATCGAGTTTTGATTGCTCCTTCCTTATCAAGTTCAACATTTTGGATGTCATAGAGCTTGGTACTTCCATTGCTCTTTTCTTGCCTTATAGATTTATAGTTGTGAACAATTTAAATGCCATAGAGGCTGGTTCCGTTGCTCATTGTTAACCTTGTCTAGGAGCCAAACTTTGTGCAGTTTGACCTAATCACATCATTGAGCATAAAATTAATTTCAATAAAGATGATTAAAGGTCTACAATGCAGTTCCAAAGACAAAGTCTAATGCATTGAGTTTCTAATATTTACCTTTCAACTTTTTAAGTAGAAAATATAACTATATATATCATGTAAAGGAAACAATAGCACCGGAGTAAGTAGTGACTTTCAAATAGTTACCTTTCAACTTTGTCCCTTTAACTAAGTTTCCGCATCCTTCAAGGCTACACTTATGCAGCTCCAGAAAAGCCCATATATATAGTTTCCAAATTACAGAACTTGTAGAACTTCCATATAATCAAAATCCTCTACACCAACTTTTAAAGACGCGCAAATTAACATTATAAAATACGCGGTTGGGCATAGTAGTTATCTTGTTGTACAAAATCACCCCATAAGCAAAATAAAGATTAATAGGTTAGTCAAGAAAAATGACTTGTTAATCATTTATGTGGCAGCTTACTTCCCAAATCTCAATTATACCAAAGAACAAATAATAATCCCTGCAAATAACAAAGTTGAAAGCCCTTAAATTTAAAATAAACGTATACAAGGCTTTCCTAGCTACACTTCTACTTGTATATCACAAACATTACTTTGTCATGTAACAAATAAATGAATAATGAAAGTAAGCAGAGCGGCAAAAAGACTTTAAACATAGTCATCCGCTTAAATATAAATGTTGTAACTAAAATAGATAATCTAAGCAGGTGGATAATATTTGAGGCACATGCATATTTCCAATTGTTGGATTTGTGGATCGGTTCGAGTAAGTCAATGCGGTTAATCGGGTTATGACCCGTGAGAGTTACATCATAAGGTAACGAACAAATCACCCGCTTAAGTTAGCTAATCGGGATGGAAACTTTAATGAGACAAAATAACATGTAGTGGGCTTTGGAATTAGAGATGGACTTAATGGCCTGTTAGCTTTTAACTAATTAAGATTAGTTTAACCTAATTAGTGGTTATATAGTATATGATATTATAAAATCTTAACATCCCAACACAAGTTCCTAATTCTCTCTTCCTCCACCCCAAGCCACCGGACAGCCGCTGCCCGCTTGCTGCCGACCGCCGCTGACTGCAGCTGCCACCAGCGGCTACTGCTCACTGCCCCCGTCACATCAATCACCACCGTCGCTGCCGTTGCCACTGTGCACCGCCACCGCCGGCCGTTTGTCTCGTTGTGTCACCTAGCTCAGTTCGTTAGCCTTCGGTGTTTCAACCGGTTATTTATAAACCGAGGTAAACTTAAATATATTATCATTTTACAATTTATATTTATTTGATTGACTCGTACTCGTATTGTTTGTAACAGGATCATGTACGGTTCCTAAAAGTGATGATTATTGGTTTTCATATTCGCTGCGTTAATCTTTTATTAATATGATTAATAAATATGAAACCTTTTAATTAAAACCGGGTTTAATTGTTAGATCGTTGGCTGATCAAACTGTAACCCAACAGTGGTATCAGAGCCTTGGTTACAACATACAAGTCGAATCCGGTATTTCCACCGTTTCTACATCATAAACTTCAAGGTAGTTGAAGTTTTTGATCTAGATAAAATTTTAGGGCAATTTTGGTTTGGTCAAAATTTTATTTATTTTATTTGACCAAAATATTGCCCGATTTTATTTTCATTGAATATATAAATCTGGCCCGACCTTGTTTGATTGGTTGAATGATTTTGTTTTTAGCCATATGGATGGTTCAAAAGTTGTATTTATTTTTCGGTCTTATTTTATGGTTTTTGGCCACCTTGATGGTTCAAAATTGTAATAGATAAGGTTTTGTTTTTCATTACTTGCATTAGTTGAATTTTGTAATGAAGAAGACCCGAAGGAAAACTGAGGACGAGCTCATGGAGTTCTTGAAGTCCGTGGGAGTTACCAAAAATGACGGGATTCACCAAGAGTCCATCCTTGTGGTTGTTTTGTGTTGTGGCCCCTTGCCCCGATTGATTAGCAAGATCAATCACCAATCTTGGCCATTTAAGATTTGCATATTCTTGTTTGCTATTGTGGTTGCTTGCTTCATTATAATAGGTTATAATACCACCAACCTAATACAAAATACTTTAAAATAAATTAATCAATTGTGTTTTTGCATATTAAGCTTTATTTAATTTTCAAAAACAAATAACTTAATAGATTTCTCTATTAACTTAAAATTAATTGCTAATATCGCGATAAACTTAGTTTTGATAGGTTATATAAAAGTAAATGTCCTGAGAGATGAAAGGGTTCATCAAGTTGTCCCGATTAATACAGTAAACTAGACTTTTACTCTATTCGGTAATTATTTAAAATTAATCCCAATTTTAAAATCAATAGTCTATGTCATCCCACTATAAGCAACACTTGAGGCATACTGTGAAACTTCAAGTGTTTGGAGCTACAGCACCGCACTTGATTTGTAGCCTAACCCTTCAAGGTGAAAGGGTTTTCCTTCACAAATCCGGCCCTTTCACAAGTGACTATACTAGAGCAACTATTACTTTACTCTCCTGTTACGTGCAATAGCTGTCTGGAGACTAAGGTGGGCATAGATGAGGCTAAATGTATCTACCTAGGCAAGTGTTGTCTCAATAGGCCTCATAACCTAGAGTTGTGCTTTATTCATAATTGGCAATCGTTGTCTGTCTGCCTAACCACTTGCTAATGTTGTGTGCTACAGCAACAATTAGTAACTGGAAGCCAGATTCTCAAGTTCCTATTTTATTAATGTTATTGGGTCATTGATAATTGGACTAAAACATCGAAAATACTAAATACTTTTGCTTATTTAACAGATGTCAACTGATAATAACTCCTGATTCACCCTCAAGACTATTCTTGAGAAAGAAAGCTGAATGTGTAACATCCAACTTTTGTTAAGTAATACGTAATAGAAAGTTTGTTATTAACTGTGTGTCATTAAGTTAGTCGTGTGTTAAGTATTTGGATAATATTGGGAGTAGGAATTGGGAATGGGTGGTGGGACCCATGAAACCCCCTCTATATATACCCAACTATTTCTTCCTTTCTTTTCTTTTCTCATCCAAACACACACACACTCAAGAAACACACACATACTCTCTCTCTCTCTAGCACTCGGATTTAAAATCCAAACCAAAGAAGGTGGAATCTTGTGTTTAACATCGTCAAGCAACAAGAATCACATCCAGATCCTCGAGTTGTCAAGATCTGAACTCGAACCCGCAAACAAAAGGTGGGTTTTAGTTTAAAAATGGTTAAGTTTTATGGTTAGAACCGGCATGCAAACAGATATAATAATAGATCGGGTTGTGAAATATAGAAAATATAAAGTTGGTAAGTTATAACCTCTTGGGTGCACTTTAAGATAAAAAGGTGGTGTTTGGACTTTGAGAGATGGGTTCAGGATCAGGTGCATGGGGTCAGAATGTGTCGAAAGTTGGGAAAGAGTAAAAATTAGGTCATGAGGAGGAGCCACGAAGTAAAATGGATTTAAAATGAAAAAAGCGAAGAAAGGAAGGCATTTCGCTTCGCTCAGCCATGAGAAGCGAAACGGGTATTTCGCTTCGCTCAACCATGAGAAGCGAAACAGGCATTTCGCTTCGCTCAGCCATGCGAAGCGAAACAGTTTCACGCGAAGCGAAATTCCATGCATGCGAAGCGAAATTCTTCCATGCGAAATTTTATAAAATTCATTTTCTAATGCATTTTTTTAAAGGACTGTTAATGAAAATAAAATTTTTCCGATCTCAACCCCAGCCAGGGGCGCTGCCCCTTGGACCCTGCTAGGGGCTGCCGCCCCTAGACCCCGCTACTAGGGGCGCTGCCCCCGGACCCCCGTTAGTTGAGGGTGTCATTGACTTAGATATAAAAAGTAGTAGTAATGGATATTTGACACTCGTAATACGTTATACAGTTAGCCGTGCACAGCTAAAGAAGGGCGTTACTATTAACGGCAAGAGAAACTGACTTCAGGTGCGTTTCTAGCCCCTTTATCCGTTATGTTTTTGGGGCTGTGTGCATACTCCTTTGTGATAGTTGTTAATACACTTAACTTAGGTGGTAAGTGTATGATATGTGTATGTTATATGTATGACTAAGTATTGAATGTTATTATGGAATGTTTATACGAATGAATATGTACATATACGTATATACATGACCAGAAGATATGTAAAGTATTGAATGAAAATGAATGTATGATCGAGTGACATGACAGGTATGGTTATTGGGACAAAGGGACCAGACCCTAATAATATCTGAGACAGAAGGGACCAAACCCTGATAATATCTGAGGCAGAAGGGACCAGACCCTGATAATATCTGAGACAGAAGGGACCAGACCCTAATAATATCTGTGATAGTAGAGATAGAATAGCCTATGGTAAACCATAAGGCCTTATGAAAGAAAGTATGTAAGCGCGTGTGCATCTATATAAAGTTTGTATGAAAGAAGTAAGAGTAAGTAAGGTATGAATACGTATCTTCGGATGTGTATGAGTAAGGATATGAATGTATTGTATGTTAATTGATTAACTAGAACTCACTCAGCGTAGCTGACTTTTAGTATGCACGCAGGCAAATAGGTTGAGGCAGCTGGCTTAAGGGGGGACACAGGGCATGGACTGAAGAGACTGGCATCCATGATGAAGTGTTATGAATGTTTTAATTAATTACTTATGAAAAGACAATTGTATGTTAAGACAAGAATGAATGTTTTGTAATGTGATGTTTGAAGTTTTTAATTATTCCGCGAAGTTTTAATTTACTCTGATTTTAGAACTGTGTTTGTGAGTAAATCCAACACCAAAGTAGGGTTACCGGGAACGGGGCCTTACAGAATGGCGCCAACTTTCTTGAATGGCACCGTAATTTGGGACTTGTTCTCAAGATGGCAAAGAAGCACTATGTTCTCGATGAACCTGTTTCAACCGAGCCTGAAAACAATACTGCTGCTGCCAAAGACGCTCTTGACAAGCATATAAACGACTCTGTTGAAGTCGCCTGCATTATGCTAGCCACCATGTCTTACGAGCTTGCTAAAGGCTTGGAATATTGTGGTGCCTATGAGATGCTTGAGCTACTCAAGGGCATGTTCCAGAAACAAGCCCGTCAAGAACGCTATGACATCATGAAGCAGCTTATCAGCTGCAGAATGGAACAGTGATCATCTGTTAGTGCGCATGTTGTCAAAATGAAAGGGTACATCGAACAGTTGAGGAAACTTGATTATCCCCTGTCAGATGAAATGGCAGCGGATTTCATCTTGAACTCTCTTCCCAGCTCTTACGACCAGTTCGTAATGAATTTCAACATGACTTGCTGGGTGAAAACAGTGCCAGACCTTATGGAATGCTCAAAACGGCTGAGATGAATATTCCTACTAAGACTAATCAAGTTCTCATGGTTCGATCTGCTGGTGTCAAGAAGCCTAAACCAAAGTATCGGGGTAATAACAGTAAAGGCAAGAAAGGGGTTACTGTTGCTGCCAAGTCTGCCACCAACACTAACAAGGGTGTGGCAAAGGTACCACCGCCGCCTCCTAAGGAGTGCCAGTGCTACAAGTGCAAAAAATAGGACACTGGAAGCATAACTGTCTCGACTATCTTGTTGAGCTGAAAAGGCAGAGGACCAATGGTGAAAGCTCCTCTAAAGGTATTTCCATTTATCTTATTGAACTTTTCACTGTCTCTAGAAACACATGGATATTTGATACCGGATGTGGTTACCTCATCGTTAATGTCTTGCAAGAGCCTAAAAACTGGAAGAAGCTGAAACAAGGCAGCATGGAACTCATCGTTGGTGATGGGAAGAGAGTCCAAGTTCTTGCAACTGGCATATATTGTTTTACT